>NC_138297.1:24285000-24447500 GCF_965601325.2 Salmo salar | reverse complement strand
CTATGAAAACACCCATAGGCGACAACAATACACAGAGTTTTTCCTGTAGGGTTGTCACGCATGAAAACTCCTGTCCCTGTTTTTCCGATTTACACATGCATTTAGCCTTTGAGGCTGCCTTCTAGCCTGATTACCTCTGTTGATAATGATGTTTGAGTGTGTTGACCAGGTGTTGAATACTGCTGTGGTGTTTTATGGTTTGTTGGTGTGTGTGCTGAAGTTCCCCCAGGGATTCTAATGATCTGCATATCACACACTAGGCAGAGCTGAGAACGCCTGCCATCCCATCAAAGGACAGAAGAGAAAGAGAGAGAGAGAAACTGAGTGTGGGGGGGGGTAGTAGAGTGAGAGCAACGGATAGTGTAACTAGACAGAGAGACGGACACAGATGGACAGACAGAAAATTGAAAGAGAGAGACATTAGGGGGTAGCATGCAATGAGGGTTCCACCAAAAGCATGGTGTGACCTGATGTGTGGCGTCTTAGGTATCCCCCCCACCCCCCTTCCTCCTTACTACGGAGGGAGTGATCATCTGAACCTCTCCCCCTTTGTTCTCCCCAAAAATATCCCCATTGTCATGCCCCCCTCTCTCCCTCCCCTCTCCTCACCCCGACCAAACCTCAACAACAGGTATCTATCTGACTACGGAGGCTTCCATAGGCCAAAACCCATTCCTCCCGCCTGGCAATCCCAGCACGGCTGGCCAATCAGGCGAGAGCTTCCCCAAGCGGACGACACCCACCTATAAAGAGAGGAGAGACAGAGAGAGAGAGAAAAACGTTTTGCACGCACAAGCAGGTTGGTGTAGCTATACGGTGGTGTAGCGGCTGTGCTGGCCTGTTTCACTCTCTGGACCTGGGTGTGTGTGTGGAGGCGTGTGTTAGTTGGACTGTGTGTGTGAGGGTTAATGGTTTCGGAGACGTGTTGGGTTCCTACTACCCAGGTTCCTGAACAACAATGCCTTTGAATTTGACCTTGTGACCCAGTGGGGGTGTTGAAAAACAAACATCCCCCCATGCTAGCTGGTGACCTCTGGGCCATTGGGTGCCTACAGAGGTGGTGTAGTGTCCTCTGGGCCATTAGGTGCCTACAGTGGTGGTGTAGTGACCTCTGGGCCATTGGGTGCCTACAGAGGTGGTGTAGTGTCCTCTGGGCCATTAGGTGCCTACAGCGGTGGTGTAGTGTCCTCTGGGCCATTAGGTGCCTACAGCGGTGGTGTAGTGTCCTCTGGGCCATTAGGTGCCTACAGTGGTGGTGTAGTGTCCTCTGGGCCATTAGGTGCCTACAGCGGTGGTGTAGTGACCTCTGGGCCATTAGGTGCCTACAGTGGTGGTGTAGTGACCTCTGGGCCATTAGGTGCCTACAGTGGTGGTGTAGTGACCTCTGGGCCATTAGGTGCCTACAGTGGTGGTGTAGTGTCCTCTGGGCCATTAGGTGCCTACAGTGGTGGTGTAGTGACCTCTGGGCCATTAGGTGCCTACAGTGGTGGTGTAGTGACCTCTGGGCCATTAGGTGCCTACAGTGGTGGTGTAGTGACCTCTGGGCCATTAGGTGCCTACAGCGGTGGTGTAGTGTCCTCTGGGCCATTAGGTGTCTACAGCGGTGGTGTAGTGTCCTCTGGGCCATTAGGTGTCTACAGCGGTGGTGTAGTGTCCTCTGGGCCATTAGGTGCCTACAGCGGTGGTGTAGTGACCTCTGGGCCATTAGGTGCCTACAGTGGTGGTGTAGTGACCTCTGGGCCATTAGGTGCCTACAGAGGTGGTGTAGTGTCCTCTGGGCCATTAGGTGCCTACAGCGGTGGTGTAGTGTCCTCTGGGCCATTAGGTGCCTACAGCGGTGGTGTAGTGTCCTCTGGGCCATTAGGTGCCTACAGTGGTGGTGTAGTGACCTCTGGGCCATTAGGTGCCTACAGTGGTGGTGTAGTGACCTCTGGGCCATTAGGTGCCTACAGTGGTGGTGTAGTGACCTCTGGGCCATTAGGTGCCTACAGTGGTGGTTTAGTGACCTCTGGGCCATTAGGTGCCTACAGAGGTGGTGTAGTGTCCTCTGGGCCATTAGGTGCCTACAGCGGTGGTGTAGTGTCCTCTGGGCCATTAGGTGCCTACAGTGGTGGTTTAGTGACCTCTGGGCCATTAGGTGTCTACAGCGGTGGTGTAGTGTCCTCTGGGCCATTAGGTGCCTACAGCGGTGGTGTAGTGACCTCTGGGCCATTAGGTGTCTACAGCGGTGGTATAGTGTCCTCTGGGCCATTAGGTGCCTACAGCGGTGGTGTAGTGTCCTCTGGGCCATTAGGTGCCTACAGCGGTGGTGTAGTGTCCTCTGGGCCATTAGGTGCCTACAGTGGTGGTTTAGTGTCCTCTGGGCCATTAGGTGCCTACAGCGGTGGTGTAGTGTCATTGTCTGTCCTCTTTCTTTGGGGAGGAAAACCAGGCAGGACAGGTATGGTTTATGATTTCCTCTAAAGAGAGGTGGGAGGAGAGAAGTGAGAAAGGGAGAGAGGGAAAGGGAGCAGTAGAAAGGGGGACACAGAGAGGTAAATGGAGTGAAGGAGAGAAGCGGCCAGACGTGACTGTAATTTCACCAGAAGATCTTCCATAACTACAACCTGAAGGTCCAGCCAGCCAAACACTGGGAGAAGAAAGTCCAGGTCCGAGCGATGTTGGCCCTCTCCCGGCTTGTCAGCCTGGTACAACACACACATACGCTGAGTACACAAAACATTAAGAACACCTGCTCGGACCAGATTAATCCAGGTGAAAGCTATGATCCCTTATTGATGTCACTTGTTAAATCCACTTCAATCATTTTTACATTTTAGCAGACGCTCTTATCCAGAGCGACTTACAGTAGTGAATGCATACATTCCATACATTTCTTTTCTCCATACTGGTCCCCCGTGGGAATCGAACCCACAACCCTGGCGTTGCAAACACCATGCTCTACCAACTGAGCCACGCGGGACAATCAGTGTAGATGAAGGGGAGGAGACAAGTTAAAGAAGGATTCTTAAGCCTTGAGACATAGATTGTGTATGTGTGCCATTCAGAGGGTGAATGGGGGGGGGGTCAACTCAATATTAGGAAGGTGTTCCTAATGTTTGGTATACTCAGTGTATAAACATACACACGGCAAAGCACTCATAAACACACACACTCGCGCACGCATATATTAACACACCCACTGCCTCCTTCCCTTGGCACTGCCAGCCAGCCTTGTCTCAGCGACTTCGAGCCTCCAATCATGCATGGCTAATTAAGCTTTCCTAGGACAGGATTGAGTATAGCAGGCTGCCATATACAAGAAGATTCACCCCCAACCTCAGTCTGTCTATCTCTGGGCTGAATGAGACTCGCCCCCAGTCTAATGTCTATCTCTTGGCTGAATGAGACTCGCCCCCAGTCTAATGTCTATCTCTCTGGGCAGAATGAGACTCGCCCCCAGTCTAATGTCTATCTCTCTGGGCAGAATGAGAAGAACGAGGCGATGACAACCAACGGTGCTCATGAATATGGTGAGCGTCAAACATTTATCCTCATCACCTCTCCTCTAAGCTTCCCTCTCTTCTCATCTCCACGTTCCCCCTATCTCTTTTCAAAATGAAATGATTTATTTCTGGATCTCTCTCGCGTGTAGCCTCGCTCTTCTCACGTTTCGCCCGGCTTTTCTTCCCTTGGTCTGCAGTGCAAATTGTTATTGGAGAAGGCCCGAGTGTGTGTGACAGTGCAGTGTCTTTGTAAATGAGACCGCCACAGCAGCGTTAGAAATGACAGCAACATCAGAGAACTGTAATAATGATTTCATCTGTCTGTTCCCATTCTGTCCTTCCTCTTTTATCTCCTCGTTTCGCGACATAATCGCTCTCTCTCCCCCCTCCATCCCTCTTTCTCTAGGCGTGGACAGACTACAGGCTATCATGGGATCCAGAAGATTAGAATAATATAGAAGTCCTCAGGATTCCTCCCAACAAGGTGTGGCAGACTCCTGTCCCGCTCCGAAATAGAACAGCATAGAACACGACCAAGAGTTTAGAATAGCATAGAACGCCATCCCTGTTCCACGACCAACAGTTTTTCCTGACTATGTGACACTGAACTGGAAAAACTCTGCACTCCTTAGATGTCCCTAAAACTGGGGCCTTGCGGAACGGGAGGTAACCGCCCTGTCCCGTTCAACCTTATCCCCTTTCCCTCAGTGCTGAGGATTCAAATCACGTTCCGCGCATGTGTTTCTGTACATCTACTTCAACCCTCCCTTCACATTTCTCACTGTCAATCGTGAATTATATTTCTTAACGAGAAATTTGTGGAGTGGTTGAAAAACACGTTTTATTGACTCCAAGCTAAGTGTATGTAAACTTCTGACTTCAACTGTATATTAGCATGTACGTGACATCAGTCAAAACAGGACACGGTATCAAGAACAAGGTAAAACCTTCTGAAACGAGACACTTATGATTCCCACATGGCAGTTTGTCATTGTTGCTATCTTTCGGACACCACACGGACTTCTGCCCCACTGAAGCGCGCACATCGTTTTCGTGATGTTCTCAGCTAACCCATCTATGATTAGGATATTCCCCGTTTGACATTACTAGCAGGTGGAGTCTTAACTTTTATTGTGAATTTGGTTTGGGCAGTGTGACACACACAGGCAGCATAGTTGGCAGCAAAAGGGCTGCCATCACATTTGATGACAAAGTTGATTTATAATTGTGTGTAGGGCAGTGTATGCCTACACTAGGGGCTCAATTCACTCTGTCGTACAGTAGCTGTCTTTTCTCGTGGTCAGTTAAAATCACAATGATTTTACAAGCCAGAGTGATGTACCAGTGGTCTCCCCTCATTGGTTGATTTAGAATGTAGCCTACACCAACAGGATTGGCCAGTTCAGGTGACGGTTAGACACTTGGCAACAGGCACAGTCTAGATGACAAGGCCATAAAACATTTATTCCACATACATTAGGATTCAGTAAAAAAGATGAAGCTGTATTTGTGAACAAAGTCAGCTTGAGTAATTTGACATAAGAAATCCCACCGAATTACTCGTGAGTTAGCAGTGAATACCCCCGTCGACAGCACCCCCACCACATCTTCCCGCGGCCATGATTGTGGCTATAGCAGAGTTCATCTTATTCCCACGCAATAGGCTTAATCTCTATAGAAAGATTCAAGTTGACGTAGCATAGCGTTAACGGTCATGTACCATTTCATTTGCATAACATTTCAGGTGTATTCAGTGCGAGTCAGTGTACATCGCAAAAGGTAAAAAAATCCATCAGTACTCTAGTTTTTCCTAAAGCATATTGAAAAACCATGTGTTGTGTGTACCTACCTACTGTTGCACAGAAACCTAACCCTGGACCTACCTACTGTTGCACAGAAACCTAACCCTGGACCTACCTACTGTTGCACAGAAACCTAACCCTGGACCTACCTACTGTTGCACAGAAACCTAACCCTGGACCTACCTACTGTTGCACAGAAACATGAAACTCGAGTAGTGAGTGTCAGAGTTTATTGATCAAACTTGGAAGCGTAAAAAGTAGACTACATAAACTGTTGCAGGTCCTTTTTATGCCCATGTCCTTGCGTGTGTGGTTATAATGAGGTAGCCTAAACTAAGGGCTATGTCAAGGGCAAGAACTATTGGCAATCAGAGGCTGGCCTGCTAACTAGGTTGTCTAACAGCATAATTGCCTTATCTCCCATGAGTCACGTCCGCTTGTCATTTGGCCTGATTCAGACATGCAGGAGTGGGTTTCTGTCCCTGCCTGACAGGCTGAACACAGCCTTGGGATGTTTCTCAGAGTCTGTAACGTCTCCTCTACTTAAGTGCCAGTAAACCTGCCACTGGCAGATTTCATCAGGGAGATCGCTGTACGGCCCCAGCCAATCGCTCTTGAGCCAGAACACCAGCCCCACCAATAAGCTGTTTGCGCACTCAAAGCACAGGAGGTTGATGCCGATGTATGCGGGGATCCCAGGGTTTAAGAGCTCACAGGCAATACACATGACCAGGTAAGACGCCCACGTTGTGCTGAAGCTCAAAGTCAGGCTGAGGTAAAGGGGGGGCTTCTGCCATTCGGCCTCCACTGACAGTGCTTTCACCTCGTCAGCCCCTAGCTGCCCCAACTTGGCATACCTGAAGCTCAAGTCGCTCTGCACCGTTGGGTTGACGTCGTCCCTCTGCTCTGACAGCCTGTTAGCCTCCTTCAGCCACGAGGACAGTTGTTTGTAGTGGGGCAGCAGCACACAGGCGATGGCTACGCAGATCCCCACTGAGAAATGTACCATAAACACAGACTCCTGCACCGCGCACCCTAAAGCATTCCTCCCTCGCTCGTATTCAACCTCTATGAGATTGGTGACAGCTGAGTAGCAGGAGTGTACGCCGGCCAGCACCCATACCAGCAGCATCAGGGTGCAGTTCCACAGGGCCCTGCAGGTGGTGGTGTGGCTTGGAGGCGTAGTCCAGCAGCCCCAGGCCTAGCACGGGCAGAGGCAGCGTGTTGAAGACGGCCGAGGCATGCGCCAAGAGGAAGCACATGGACAATGGGGAGCGGGCGGGTCCGAGGAACCACACAGTCGACACGGTGCACGCCAACACCACATCGACCAGGAATACTGAGAGGCCACAGACGCCCATGAAGGTGTGCAGACGCATGGTTCTGTCCATCTGCAGACACATGGACAGGACCAGGCAGTCCAGGCCCACATTTAACAGGAAGATTAACAGAAACTGGCTGGTGTTGTCCTCGTGGCAGCTCCCGTCCTCTTCCCAGGACTCAATGATGGCCAGCATGCTGAAGCTTTTGCCTTTAAGACTAAGCCCAGACTTGATATAATGAGTCTGTACGTTCAGATCGATGTCACCAGAAGAATCTGTTGAAGAGAGAGTGGAACAGTTAGCAGTACTCTACAGAGAGCTTCTAACAAGCAGGAGATGTTTTTTCTAGTGTTATCAGTATTGCCTGGCCTCTTGTGACACGTATACAGAAACAAGACCTTAGGGAAGTCAAAAATAAAAAAACACTTCAACTCTTCCTTTCAATGGATTTAGTATCCCTTAGTTTGGATTCCACAAACCAAGTGTTAAATACAGTAGCCTCATACATTTAACTAGTGACAGGCTGAAGCTAGTCAAAGGCTAACATTTCCGGGTATAGCAATCCAATGACTATATTTTCAGCTATAGAAAACACGTTTTCCAGTGTTGGAGGAAATGCATGCATTCTGAGATGATGCAATTGCCTAACCCAGATATGTTCCACATACAGTAACGGGAATCGTCAAAGCGTCAAAAACTATCATGCTGATCTCACGGACTGCTTGTCCTTACATCCAGAGCTCCACTATGAATTTGAGCATGATTGGATTCCTTCAGCCCCATCCCTCAGCTTACCTGCAAACCAAGTGACTGGGCTGCCTTTGACTTTATTTCAAATTAAGAATTGTTTCACAACAACATGAAAAAAGCTATTGATCCTTGTAAGACTGTGATCATCTGAACACTTCACATTTAGGCTATACCTCTCAATTGTTGTGGGTAATCCTGGTGTAGACAGTATTTTCAGGTGAACCAAAAGAAGAGCAGTTTATCAATAAGAAAATCTGGTATATTACAAGAAGTCAGGGAGAACACCTTCAGAGCAGAGGCAAAGAACATGTCTAACGGGCCCTTAATATTCTAATCAGACAGTACCAAATGTTTTCTAAACATCAGCCCTAGAAGCTTGTATGAAGGATACAAAATCACAGTGTTCATAATGTCATCAATACAATGCTAAGTAATCAGTGTGTCCTTGTACCTTCAGTAGTTCTGGCATCAATCACTATCAAACGATATAGGAACCAAAATTCCACTGTGCCACCAGGATGGAGCTAGCATGCCCCATTTCAAAGGAAACAAGCACTCATTAAGATCAGGTGTCGCTAATTAGTGGGCACGACCAACACACCTTAACACACTTAACTTGATAGAGGATAGAGAGTTTTGTTGATGCTGAGAACAGAATGTATATATTTTCTTTTTTTTTTTTTTAACGTTTTCTTCATTTACTTAGAGCAGAATTTAGAGCTTATTGGTGTTAACGTGTACAATATATATTTTTTGAACATTCCCAGAATATTGCCAAGAACTGACATAAAAGAGAACCATATGTTCTCTGAACATTCTGAGAACATCGCTTAAGTCACAGCAACATTCCCAGAATGTAGTACAAATATGACAATTAAATAGAATCACATGGGAACTTGTGTGGAAGGTTCTGTGGAAATACTGAAATTCCAACAGAAGAACGTTGTTTCCTAACATTCTTGGAGCAATTTGAGAACATGACTTTAAATAGAACCATGAGTACCCCTGTAGGAAACATTATGCTGTAGTACTGAAATTACAACAGAAGAACTTTGTTTCTTAATGTGCTCTGAACTATTTCAGAACATTCCCTATGTCAAACCAGTTGGAGAACATTCCTAGAACATTACCAACATTTTTATTAAAGTAATGAAAAAAATATATATTTTGTCAAGTTCCTTAGAATGTTCAAAAGCCAATCAACTATCCTGCACCATTCCCAGCAAGTTGTGGGAAGGTTTTATCCAAAATAGCCATAGGACAACCACGCTTTCACCAAGCTCTAAGAAACATCTGGTTCTCAGAATGTTATGTGCTAGCTGGGAGACAAATGTTCAGTTTTACCAGTTTACCTGTTCCCAGAACCAATGGGAAACCAAAAACGTATGTTCCCACAACTTCCAAGGAACCAAATGTGCTAGCTGGGATGGGGGAGAGCGATTGAGAGCGATATACATGGTTTGCTGGTTAAATAGATTTTTTTCAAATGTAAACATTTAAAGGTCATTAACACTCCATTGTCTGATCATTCTATTTACAATCTATTT
The DNA here is from genome assembly GCF_965601325.2 of Salmo salar. Lineage (NCBI taxonomy): Eukaryota > Metazoa > Chordata > Actinopteri > Salmoniformes > Salmonidae > Salmo > Salmo salar. The sequence continues at coordinate 24,438,594 of NC_138297.1, read as the reverse complement.
TGATCTCAGATTTTTCCGCTATTCCTGATATGATTGAATTCCTTCAGCCCCATCCCTCAGCTTAATTGCAAACCAAGTGACAGGGCTGCCTTTGACTCAATTCAAAATTAAGAATTGTTTTACAATGACAAGAAAAATCTAGCAATCCACGTAATACTGTGATCATTTGAACACTTCGCATAGCCTCTGCCTCTCAATTGTTATGAGTAATCCTGGTGTAAAGAGAATTTTCAGGTGAACCAAAAGGAGAGCAGTTGTTGATATCAATAAAAAAAATCTATCCGGTCTATTACAATAATTCAGGGAGAACACCTCCTGAACAGAAGCAAAGAAAATGTCTAACAGGCCTCTTGGAGACAGGCCCTTTCTAGTCAAAATAAAAGATTGCGACTTTGCCAGCTGCTACAGAATCAAAGTGTTCATAATGTCATCAATACAATGATAGTCAGTGTGTCCTCAGTCCTTGTGCCTTCAGTAGCTTATGGCCTCAAGCACTATCAAACGATATGAGAACAATCCATAACATTCAGTAACAAGTATAGTGACCATCAACCCGTACACAAATGGAGCACTGGAAATCATGTGCACTACAGAAAGGGAAAACATATAAATATGCTAAAAATTGTATCAATCACTCAACTGAATATTCATCATCATCTTAAATATTTCCATCCCCGTTTTGGTCATTCGATATACACATCAAAAGTGGCATGCCAATGACCAATCAGTATTTCAATGCATTTTCAAGTTTAAGACTACTACAAGTTTCACAGTATTACAATAAAAACGTAAATCAATTACAGGCAGGTATTCACCCCCCTCCATCTCTTTAATTTCTTCAGTGGCCTGTTCTCTGAGCAGCTGAACAAGTAGAGCAGAGACTGAAGTAGAAAATCCTGCACATGCGTAGAAGCTTTGGAAGAGGGGTCCAGAGAAGTCGGATCCGCAGCCACTCAGTTGAATTTTGAAGTCCACATGGTCAGGAAAAAATCGTTTGGCCCTGCAACACTTGGGAGGCCCATATACTTTGTACGTTTGCAGTAGCCTGCCTGGAGTGCCAGATGGGTGAGGGGGTTCTGTAATAACTCCTCCTTGCCTGTAGGTGGCGTACTTCCCATTTGACTGGCAAAGCTGCATTGTGGTGTTTCGCTCCTACACCTACAACTCATCAGAGGTGGACCTCCATTATGCCCTGGATGACAATGGAGAGGAGATACAGGAGATAGATGAGAACGCCTTCATTGGTTAGTGTCTTGTCTAATCTCGCTCTTCTCGGCTCTGCTTTCCTCTTCTAGCACCACAATGCCCTTTTTTACGCCCCTGTTCCCTGTCACCTTCTCCTTCCTCTTTAACTTCACACTCCCCCCTCATCATCGTGCCCTACATCCTCACCATGGTCCTGGGCATCTTCGTCTTCTATCTACCACCTGATGCATGTCCGTCCCATGCAGGCACACCATGCCACACATGCACATTGTCTCATTGGCATGAGTAAATTGCATAGAGATGGATACAGGGCACACTTGCCACAAAGCATTCGTAGTTTGCCATTATTTATTGCAAAGCAAGGAAGTATCATTAACAATATATGTTGTTCTCTGAGGAAGATGGTTATGTCTTTAGCTGGTTCATACTGTTTAAGCCCAGTCTTTATCACTTGCCAGACAACAGTAGATCAATAGTCGCCATGTTTTAACCCTGTGTTTCCCTTTCTCTCTTAGCTGAGAAGATGACCCTGACCATCACTGTCCTCATCGCTGACACTGTGTCCATGCAGCTGCTGACTGACAAGGTCCCTGAGACATCCCTGGCTATCCCTCTTGTAGTTAACTATGTCATGTTCACCATGATTGTGGTCACCTTCTCAGTCATCCTCAGTGTGGTGGTCCTCAACCTGCACCACTGGTCCCCCCCTCCACGCACAAGGTGAGCTGTAGCCTACATGTCGGCGCTTTGGAGTCTGTATGAGATTTAGACTCTAGGATTCAGCTTTTTCTTTCTTCTGCTTCTTCTTCTGCTGCTGCTTCTTCTTTTTCTGCTTCCTCTGCTTCTGCTTAGGTTAAGGGCAGGGTACTGGAACAAGTGACCAGTGTTCAGTCAGTGTGTACATAGGACAACAGTCTAATGCACGATGTTCAAAATCCTAGTTGCTTAGCCTCTCACATTAAACGACCATCTTTCCTGTAGTTGTTTGTCTAGCCAACGTATCGGTGCCCACACGGTGGTCACACTACAAGATTCTGCACTTGGTCGTGAGGATTCCCGATACCATGCTGTCTCGCGAAAACAATTATGCAATGATGTGATTCGAATGTTAATGTAGCTAGAATGAGCTGGGCCTCAAAGCGGGCTCATAAACGTTTTCAGTCAGAAATTCACTCTTGCCATACAGAGTTCAAATGTCTAGCCATCATTTTGAATTGAATAACATTGGTGGTGAACTTTGGCTTTGGTTAAAGGCAGGTACAAACGCATACTAATTTAGTTGTAGTCATCGCTCCTGCTCGAGAGTCTACACATCTTGGGTGACGCGAAACAACATCCTCATCTCACTGGCTTCTTCTCTGGCGAGATCTCATTGGCTACTGCTGATAACTGTTCTCAAAACTTGATGTTGCACGTCTTACACTACAAGAGCATTGCAGACTTTGTGCTGTAAAAATCAAAAGTTGTTTTCTTTTTTTTTTAACTTTTACTGACCAAAGTCAACTTGCAGGCACCCTGCCTGCCACAAGGAGTTGCTAGAGCACGATGGGACAAGGACAACCTGACCGGCCAAACCGTCCCCTACCCCGGACGGCGCTGGGCCAATTGTGAGCCGCCTCATGGGTCTCCTGGTAACGTCCAGCTGTAACACAACACGGGATCGGACCTGGGTCGGTAGTGATGCCTCAAGCACTGCAATGCAGTGCCTTAGACCATAACTCCACTCGGGAGGCATAAAATCAAACAGGATGTCTGGGACTGCTCAAAGATGGGATTGGTAGCCCTCAGATTGCGTCTCGCTCACATTAAACGAGTGCCTGTGTGTGTGTGTGTGTGTGTGTGTGTGTGTGTGCGTGTGCGTGCGAGATCTTTCCACCTCAGGGCCCAGTTATGCTCCGTCCTGCCTACTGCGTGACAGCAGCTTTCCAGGGCTTCTATTCATTACCACAGACAGATGGAGCCTGCCTCGCTCCGTCACTCATTCTTTCTCATACACAGTCACATAAACAGACAGATATAGTTTACAAACACACACAGACACCCACACTTAGAGAGTAAACAAATAGAGGCACACATACTCATGAACTCGCACACCCTCTCACACAGACACACTGACACACCGACACACCAGACAGAACAGACAGAACAGACAGAACAGAGACACACCAGTAGATCACAGCTACTTTATTTAGCCTTTTTTCTCCAGTGCCACCCTTGCTGTTACAGTTAGGTCCTCTGTGTGTCCATTCTTGGCAGTAGTATAATCGTCACTAGACCAATTGATGTCTCATCTCAGGGATATACAGCCCCCATAAAATATGAGTCTGGCATTGCAGTTCTATTCCTCCTATCTCTATACCCTTTATACCACACACACATACGTACATACACACACTTAATCCCCCTTTCTTTACCGGAACTGGTCTGGTTTCCTACTTCCCCAGTCTAAGGGGAGATATCTGGTGTCGCCCTGTGTCCCTGGTGACATCATGCTCCCCTCAGTGACACCCTAGCTCACACACACACTCCCTTAGCCTTTGTGTTGCCAGGAGGTTGTGATGCCCACATGATGGTGGAGGTGATGACTAATAGGTGGGCTCTGGTGCCAGTCTGGCCTCCCTAAAGAGGTGATGGCTGATAAATACTCAATGGCCCTGGGCCTGGCTAATGAACACACACATCTCTCATCGGCTGTGTGACTATAAAACAGTGCCAAAGAAAGAACATCATTTGAAATATTTCTACATGTATCTCCATAAAACCAACTGTGCATGTATGGTGTAATAAATATTCAAAAAATTCGGTGAGCATCAATATTGATATACTGATATATTGATATTTTTTTTTTGCACCTTCATTTAACAAGGTAGGCCAGTTGAGAACAAGTTCTCAATTACAACCTCGACCTGGCCAAGATAAAGCAAAGCAGTGCAACAAAAACAACAACACAGAGTTACACATGGAATAAACAAATGTGTACACAGTGTGTGCAAATGAAGTAAGGAGTTAAGGCAATAAATAGGCCATAGTGGCGGAGTAACTACAATATAGCATTTTACACTGGAGTGATATATGTGCAGATGAGGATGTGCAAGTAGAAATACTGGTGTGCAAAAGAGCAGAAAAACTTTAAAAAATATGGGGATGAGGTAGGTAGTTATTTACAGATGGGCTGTGTACAGCTGCAGCGGTCGGTAAGCTGCTCCGACAGCTGATGCTTAAAGTTAGAGAGGGAGATATAAGTCTCCAACTTCAGTGATTTTTGCAATTTGTTCCAGTCATTGGCAGCAGAGAACTGGAAGGAAAGGCGGCCCAAGGTAGGTATTGGCTTTGGGGATGACCAGTGAAATATACCTGCTGGAGCGCATGCTATGGGTGGGTGTTGCTATGGTGACCAGTGAGCTGAGATAAGGCGGGGCATTACCTAGCAAAGACTTATAGATGACCTGGAGCCAGTGGGTATGGCAATGAATATGTAGCGAGGACCAGCCAACGAGAGCATACAGGTTGCAGTGGTGGGTAGTATATGGGGCTTCGGTGACAAAACGGATGGCACTGTGATAGACTACATCTCGTTTGCTGAGTAGAGTGTTGGGGGCTATTTTGAAAAATGACATCGCCAAAGTCAAGGATCGGTAGGATAGTCAGTTTTACGAGGGTATGTTTGGCAGTATGAGTGAAGGAGGCTTTGTTGCGAAATAGGAAGCCGATTCTAGATTTAATTTTGGATTGGAGATGCTTAATGTGAGTCTGGAAGGAGAGTTTACAGTCTATTTATAGTTGTCCACATATTCTAAGTCAGAACCGTCCAGAGTAGTGATGCTAGTTGGGCGGGTGGGTGCGGACAGCAATCGGTTGAAGAGCATGCATTTCGTTTTACTAGTATTTAAGAGCAGTTTGAAGTCACGGTTGGAGTGTTGTATGGCATTGAAGCTCGTTTGGAGGTTTGTTAACACAGTGTCCAAAGAAAGGCCAGATGTATACAGAATGGTGTTGTCTCCGTAGAGGTGGATCAAAGAATCACCCGCAGCAAGACCAACATCATTGATATATACAGAGAAAAGAGTCTTTAGGGAGGAGGCTTCTGATGTTAACATGCATAAACGCAAGGCTTTTATAGTTACAGAAATCGACAAATGAGAGCGCCTGGGGACACAAAGGGCCTGGGTTAACCTCTACATCACCAGAAGAACAGAGGAGGAGTAGGATGAGGGTACGGCTAAAGGCTATAAGAACTGGTCGTCTAGTGCTTTGGGAACAGAGAATATAAGGAACAGATTTCTGGGCGTGGTAGGATAGATTCAGGGCATAGTGTACAGACACGGGTATGGTAGGGTTCGAGTACAGTGGAGGTAAACCTAGGCATTGAGTGACAATGAGAGGTTTCATCTCTGGAGGCGCCAATTAAGCTAGGTGCGGTTTCCGCATGTGTGGGGGGTGGGACAAAGGGGCCATCTGAGGAATGTTGAGCGGGACTAGGGGCTCCGCAGTAAAATAAAACAATGAAAGCTGCCCTAAACAACAGTATACAAAGCATATTGAAATTAGAGAGGGGCATAATGCAATCACAGGTGTTGATTGGGAGAGCTAAGACAACAACGGGTGAGACAACAACGGGTAAACAGCTAAGACAACAATGAGTAAATGGCGATGAATGGGCAGAGAGGGTCAGTTAGCTACACACAGGGCCTGAGTTCGAGGCTGGGGCCGACGGATAAACTAAATTAAGTACTGTGTTAATGAACAGTCCAGCAGGCATCAGCTGCGTAGCCAAGTGATCATAGAGTTCAATGAGCAGCAATAGATGAAACAGGGAGCCGTTCGGTAGTCGATTTCTACGCTAGGCGAGCGGGAGACATGGCGTTCAGGAAGGTAGCGGGCCGGGGAAGGCAGATAGATCTTCACCAACATCTACGATGCAGAGGCCGGTTGAGAGCACATCGGCCGAATTACGTCAGCAGACCAGTCGTGATGGATCGGTGGGGCTCCGTGTCGACAAAGGGTCCAGGCCAATTGGCAAGAGAGATATTGTAGTTGGAGTACTTCGTTTTCTTGCCGGGAGACGGGCCTAGCTCGGCTAACTGGTGCATGCTTCTGGACAATAGCCACTCGGTAGCAGCTAGCTAGCTGCGATGATCCGGTGTAATGGTCCAGAGCTTGCGACAGGAATCAGGTGATGTAGTCGGAGAGAAAATCAGTTGGATATGCTCAGGGTAATATCGCGCAGTGCAGACTGGCAGGTATTATCCGGGCTATCCGGGCTAAAGCGGCTGGTGTCTGAGCTGTAGATAAAAACCGCTAGCAGTGGCTAACAATGACTAAATAGCTAGTAGATAATTAGTTGGCTAGCTGCTGATGGAGGTTCCAGTTATAGGGTCTAAAAAATAGCAGATCCATAACACATTGGATGAGGCGGGTTGCAGGAAGGTATATTTAATTCAAAAATGGAAAAAAGAGATTGAAATATAATGAAATGTATACAAAAAACGTAATATTTACACGGACAAAAACGGGACAAAAACAAACGCCATTTTGGATTGAATATATCAATATTGCTATTGATATATTGATATATTGCTAATGATACAGTGATATAGTGCTAGGGATATATTGATATAGTGATTGATATAGTGATATATTGCTATTGATATAGTGATGTATTGCTAATGATATAGTGATATATTGATAGTGATATAGTGATGTATAGCATTTGAGATAGTGATATATTGCTAATGATATATTGATATGGTGATACATTGCTAATGATATAGTGATATATTCCTATTGATATAGTGATATATTGCGGTTGATATAGTGATATATTGCTATTGATATAGTGATATATTGATATATTGTTAATAATATAGTGAAATATTGCTAATGATTTAGTGATATATTGCTTTTGATATAGTTATATGGTGATACATTGCTAATGATATAGTGATATATTGATGTATTGCTAGTGATATATTCCTAGTGATATAGTGATATATTGCTATTTATATATTGCTAATGATATATTGATATAGTGTTATATTGCTATTGCTAGTGATAGATTGATATAGTGATATAATACTAATGATATAGTGATAGATTGATGTAGTGATCGATTGATATAGTGATATATTGATATAGTGATAGATTGATATAGTGATGTATTGATATTGATATAGTGAGAGAATAATATTGATATAGTGACAGATTGATATTGATATAGTGACAGATTGATATAGTGACTGCTATTGATATAATGATATATTGCTATTGATATAGTGATATATTGCTATTGATATAGTGATATATTGCGAATTATATATTGATATAGTGATATATTGTTATTGCTATAATGATAGATTGATAAAGTAATATAGTGCTAATGATATAGTGATAGATTGATATATTGCTAATGATATAGTGATAGATTTATATTTCTATGGTGATAGATTGATATAGTGATAGATTGATATTGATATGGTGATAGATTGATGTAGTGATAGATTGATATAGTGATAGATTGATATTGATGTGATAGATGGACATTGATATAGTAATAGATTGATATAGTGATAGATTGATATTGATATAGTGATAGATTGATATAGTGATTGCTATTGATATCATGATATATTGCTATTGTTATAGTGAAAGATTGATATAGTGATACAATGCTAATGATATAGTGATAGATTGATATAGTGATAGAGTGATATATTGATATTTATATAGTGATAGACTGATGTAGTGATAGACTGATATTGATGTAGTGATAGATTAATATAGTGATAGATTGATATTGATATAGTGATAGATTGATATAGTGACAGATTGATATAGTTATATATTGATAGACAACCCTGTTACTGTACCTGGGTGTTTCAGGCATATTGAGGGGACAGAGAACAGGGGTGCGTGGCAGGCACCTGTTAAAGCCACGTTTGTGGAGCAGGTTGACCCAACATAGTTGTGCTACTACCACAGGGAGGCAGGTCTGTAGGGTTCTACAGTATGTATGGCTGTGTGTGAGGTGAGCTACAGTATATAAAATATGCACAGTATAATGGGTATATATTATATTACTTCTGCTATGTTGATGCCTGGGCCAGAGTGTTGGGCCCGGATGTGTGAAAGGTCAGGTCACTGCAATGATCCTGATAGGAAACAAACGTCCTTGAAAGAGAGATGGTCTATGTTTCCAGATCAATCAAACAATTGCTCACATCAAATCAAAATAAAATCTAAGTTTATTGGTCGCATACACAGATTTACAGATGTTATCGCAGGTGCAGTAGGATGCTTGTGTTTCTGTCTCCAACAGTGCAGTAATAATACCTAGCAATACAAAACAAATACGCACATAATCAAAAAAGTTAAAACAAAGACCTTTTGAAATATCAGAATGATCCATGTCAGAGTCCGGAATATAAATATACAGTATATGTACAGTTGAAGTCGGAAGTTTACATACACCTTAGCCAAATACATTTAAACTCAGTTTTTCACAATTCCTGACATTTAAGCCTAGTAAAAATTCCCTGTCTTAGGTCAGTTAGGATCACCACTTTATTTTAAGAATGTGAAATGTCAGAATAATAGTACAGAGAATGATTTATTTCAGCTTTAATTTCTTTCATCACATTCCCAGTGGGTCAGAAGTTTACATACACTCAATTAGTATTTGGTAGCATTGCCTTTAAATTGTTTAACTTGGGTCAAATGTTTCGGGTAGCCTTCTACAAGCTTCCCACAATAAGTTGGGTGAATATTGGCCCATTCCTCCTGACAGAGCTGGTGTAACTGAGTCAGGTTTGTAGGCATCCTTGCTCGCACACGCTTTTTCAGTTCTGGCCACAAATTTTCTATAGGATTGAGGTCAGGGCTTTGTGATGGCCACTCCAATACCTTAACTTTGTTGTCCTTTGGCCATTTTGCCACAACTTTGGAAGTATGCTTGGGGTCATTGTCCATTTGGAAGACCCATTTGTGACCAAGCTTTAACTTCCTGACTGCTGTCTTCAGATGTTGCTTCAATAAATCCACATACATTTCCTCCCTCATGATGCCATCTATTTTGTGAAGTGCACCAGTCCCTCCTGCAGCAAAGTACCCCCAAAACATGATGCTGCCACCCCTGTGCTTCACGGATGGGATGGTGTTCTTCAGCTTGCAAGCATCCCCCTTTTTCCTCCAAGCATAACAATGGTCATTATGGCCAAACAGTTCTATTTTTGGTTCATCAGACCAGAGGACATTTCTCCAAAAAGTACGATCTTTGTTGCAAACCGTAGTCTATCTTTTTTATGGCGGTTTTGGAGCAGTGGCTTCTTCCTTGCTGAGCTGCCTTTCAGGTTATGTCGATATAGGACTCATTTTACTGTGGATATAGATACTTTTGTACCTGTTTCCTCCAGCATCTTCACAAGGTCCTTTGCTGTTGTTCTGGGATTCATTTGCACTTTTCGCACCAAAGTATGTTCATCTCTAGGAGACAGAACGCGTCTCCTTCCTGAGCGGTATGACGGTTGCGTGATCCCATGGTGTTTATACTTGCGTACTGTTGTTTGTACAGATGAACGTGGTACTTTCAGGCATTTGGAAATTGCTCCCAAGGATGAACCAGACTTGTGGAGGTATACACATTTTTTTCTGAGGTCTTGGCGGATTTCTTTTGATTTTCCCATGATGTCAAGCAAAGAGGCACTGAGTTTGAAGTTAGGCTTTGAAATACATCCACAGGTACACCTTCAATTGACTCAAATTATGTCAATTAGGCGATCAGAAGCTTCTAAAGCCATGACATCATTTTCTGGAATTTTCCAAGCTGTTTAAAGGCACAGTCAACTTAGTGTATATAAACTTCTGACCCAGTGGAATTGTGATACAGTGAATTATAAGTAAAATAATCTGTCTGTAAACAATTGTTGGAAAAATGTCTTGTGTCATGCACAAAGTAGATGTCCTAACTGACTTGCCAAAACTATAGTTTGTTAACAAGAAATTTGTGGAGTGGTTGAAAAACGAGTTTTAATGGCTCCAACCTAAGTGTATGTAAACTTCCAACTTCAACTGTATGTGATGGTGTGTATAGACATTATGGACAGTATATGAGTACTGCTGCACTGTCGGATCTGGAAGCATAAGCATTTCGCTACACTTGCAATAACATCTGCTATCCATGTGTATGTGACCAATTAAATTTGATTTGATTTGATGAATAGAAAAAAGGTGTGTACAGCTGTAGTTATCCTCTATGGGCTAGGTGGGACGAATTCGTCCCACCTACGTAACAGCCACTGCCAGCCTGTGGCGCGATTTTCAAAACCTTAAAAATCCTATTACTTCAATTTCTCAAACATATGACTATTTTACAGCCATTTAAAGACAAGACTCTCGTTAATCTAACCACACTGTCCGATTTCAAAAAGGCTTTACAACGAAAGCAAATCATTAGATTATGTCAGCAGAGTACCAAGCCAGAAATAATCAGACACCCATTTTTCAAGCCAGCATATAATGTCACCAAAACCCAGAAGACAGCTAAATGCAGCACTCACCTTTGATGATCTTCATCAGATGACAACCCTAGGACATTATGTTATACAATACATGCATGTTTTGTTCAATCAAGTTCATATTTATATCAAAAACCAGCTTTTTACATTAGCATGTGACGTTCAGAACTAGCATCCCCCGCACTTCCGGGGAATTCGCTAACATTTTACTAAATTACTCACGATAAACGTTCACAAAAAGCATAACAATTATTTTAAGAATTATAGATACAGACCTCCTCTATGCACTCGATATGTCCGATTTTAAAATAGCTTTTTGGTGAAAGCACATTTTGCAATATTCTAAGTACATAGCCCAGGCATCACGGGCTCGCTATTTAGACACCCGGCAAGTTTAGCACTCACCATAATCATATTTACTATTATAAAAGTTTGATTACCTTTTGTTGTCTTCGTCAGAATGCACACCCAGGACTGCTACTTCAATAACAAATGTTGGTTTGGTCCAAAATAATCCATCGTTATATCCGAATAGCGGCGTTTTGTTCGTGCGTTCCAGACACTATCCGAAATAGTAAAGAAGTGTCGCGCGCATGGCGCAATTCGTGACAATAAAATTCTAAATATTCCATTACCGTACATCGAAGCATGTCAACCGCTGTTTAAAATCAATTTTTACGACACTTTTCTCGTAGAAAAGCGATAATATTCCGACAGGGAATCTCCTTTTCGGCAAACAGAGGAAAAAATCCCAAAGGCGGGGGCGGTCGGGGTCACGCGCATAAGGCCAGTGTCCCTTGATCGGCCACTTGAGAAAGGCGATAATGTGTTTCAGCCTGGGGCTGGAATGACGAAATTCTGTTTTTTCCCGGGCTCTGAGCGCCTATGGACGACGTGGGAAGTGTCACGTTAGAGCAGAGATCCTTAGTAAATGATAGAGATGGAAAAGAAGTTCAAGAAATGGTCAGACAGGCCACTTCCTGTAAAGGAATCTCTCAGGTTTTGACCTGCCATTTGAGTTCTGTTATACTCACAGACACCATTCAAACAGTTTTAGAAAATGTAGGGTGTTTTCTATCCATATGTAATAAGTATATGCATATTCTAGTTACTGGGTAGGAGTGGTAACCAGATTAAATCGGGTATGTTTTTTATCCAGCCGTGTCAATACTGCCCCCTAGCCCTAACAGGTTAAATTGGATGAGTCTTGACTAGAATACAGTATATACATATATAGTGGGTAAAACAGTACGTTAACATTAGTAAAGTGACCAAGGTTCAAAGCAGTCTCTAAGGTGCAGGGTAGAGTAACGGGTGGTAGCTGGCTAGTAACAGTGACTAAGGTTCAGGGCAGAGTACTGGGCGGATGCCAGCTAGTGGTGACTGTTTTACGGTCCTTTGTTAACCAAGGGATATACAATAGTTCAACAAGGACTCGGGGGTAGACGTAACATAGTAAATGTAAATCTGTGTCACTCCAATTAGTATGAAATGTTACGTTTCGTAGGGTATGTATTAATTTGTGGATATCCATTATCCATTTCGTATGATACGCTACAATTTACAATTCGTACGACATCTTACATATTGCAATACGTACAATATCTTACAAATTTGCTAAACGCTACGAATTTGTTGCGGTGGCTAACGGTGGCTAACACTAACACTAGCTAGGTGGCTAACGTTAGCTGGGTTAGAGGTTAGGGTTACTGTTAAATTCTAAGGTAAAGGGTTAGGAGTTAGGTTAAAGGGTTAAGTTTAGGGTTAGACGAAGGTTTAGCTAACATGTTAAGTAGTTGCAAAGTTGATAATTAGCTAAAATGGTATAGTTGTCTGTGATGCGATTCAAATGCGCAACCTTCGGGTTGCTAGATGTTTGCACTATACGCCCACCCATCCACTCCGACCAACTACCCTACTTTCATATTTGCCTTATTAAGTAACCTTCTGTCTTATGTAACCATACCAAACGTAACATATCAAACTAATTTGAGTGTCCCGGATTTACATTTACTATCTTACGTCTATTTTATGAGACCAGGCTGAGTAGTTTCATATGAGCTATAAAAGAAATGTCACATTCATTGGCTGTTCTCTATGTGAATTAGTGGATATTCTGGTGTGGTTTGTACACTTTGTGCTATTGGACAACGCAGTGTAGAGTTTATATAAAATACTGATCACTTAAATGCTATATGAGTACATAATAGTCAACTTAGATGCACAGTAGTTCCCCACGTTACACACAGTGATAGTCAGTGCCTTTGTCGAGCTCTCACATAAAGATATATCGTAGCGTAAAGTAGTGTTCGGGATGGATTCTCTGACAACACTGCTGCTATGGAACAGCTGTGTGAGGCAGGAATACCTATAGGGGTCAGAAGTCATACCAGCACCACAATACTTTGCTCCATGGTTGTCCCAATGTTACCTCTGTGTCCGGAGTGTGTCACTCCGGACCGGGGATGGGCGGGGGGACCTAAATACGTAATACTTGTGTGTGCATTTGTTTGTTTGTGTGTTCATATGCTGTTGCTCTCTCTCTCCTCCTTTCCATACACACCCCCCCCCCACCCCTCTCTCTCTCTCTCTCTCTCTCTCTCTCTCTCTCTCTCTCTCTCTCTCTCTCTCTCTCTCTCTCTCTCTCTCTCTCTCTCTCTCTCTCTCTCTCTCTCTCTCCCCCCCTCTCAGGAGTGAGAGTACAGTGCAGCTCCAGAGGTTCTTTGACAGTGACAACTACTGTCTGATCCTCCCCCCGGACCTCAAGTCAGCCATCGCTGCCGTCACATACATGGCTGAGCAGCTGAAGAAGCAGGATGGCACCGCCTCGATGGGCACCACACACACACACACACACACCACCTCCCCCTCGCTTCTCATTACATTCATCTCCATTCTCTAGGCCCAGAGCACAGTCAGTGTTCCTAGCATGCTCTGGTGATGTCCATGTGTCACTGCAGACATACTGCACTTCATTCTTCAATGCTTACATGCTTACGTACAGTGCCTTCAGAAAGTATTCAGACCCCTTGACTTTTTCTACATTTTGTTACGTTACAGCCTTATTCTAAAATGGATTAAATAAAACAATTTCCTCAGCAATCTACACAAAATACCCCATAATGCCAAAGCTGGAAAAAGGTTTTTAGAAATTTTTGCAAATGTTTTAAAGATAAAAAACAGAAATACCTTATTAACATAAGTATTCAGACCCTTTGCTGTGAGACTCAAAATTGAGCTCAGGTGAATCCTGTTTCCATTGATCATCCTTGAGATGTTTCTACAACTTTATTGGAGTCCACCTGTGGTAAATTCAATTGATTGTTCATGATTTGGAAAGGCACACACCTGTCTATATAAGGTCCCACAGTTGACAGTGCATGTCAGAACAAAAACTAAGCAATGTGGTCAAAGGAATTGTCCATAGAGCTCCGAGACAGGATTGTGTCGAGGCACAGATCTGGGGAAGGGTACTAAAACATTTCTGCAGCATTGATGGTCCCCAAGAACACAGTGGGCTCCATCATTCTTAAATGGAAGAAGTTTGGAACCACCAAGACTCTTCCTAGAGCTGTCTGCCCGGCCAAACTGAGCAATCAGGTGAGAAGGGCCATGGTCACGGAGGTGACCAAAAACCCGATGGTCACTCTGACAGAGCTCCAGACTTCCCCCGTGGAGATGGGAGAACAAGAGAACAACAGGACAACGACCCTTAGCACACAGCCAAGACAATGCAGGAGTGGCTTCGGGACAAGTCTCTGAATGTCCTTGAGTGGCCCATCCAGAGCCCGAACTTGAACCCGATCGAACATCTCTGGAGAGACCTGAAAATAGCTGTGCAGCAACACTACACATCCAACCTGACAGAGCATGAAAGGATCTGCTGAGAAAAATGGGAGAAACTTCCCAAATACAAGTGTGCCAAGCTTGTAGCGTCATACCCAATAACACTCAAGGCTGTAATCACTGCCAAAGGTGCTTCAACAAAGTACTGAGTAAAGGGTCTGAATACTTATGTAAATGTGCTATTTCAGTTTATATATATATATATATATATATATATATATATATATATATATATATACATTTGCATTTCTAAAGATCAGTATTTGCTTTGTCATTATGGGCTATTGTGTGTAGATTGATGAGGAAAAAAACAATTTAATCCATTTTAGAATAATGTTGTACCCTAAAAGAAATTGGGGAAAAGTCAAGGGATCTGAATACTTTCCGAAGACACTGTATGTCTCCTCCTCTTTGTGTGTGTGCCTGCGTGTGTTTCCCCTACAGGAGACAGGACTGGCAGAACATAGCCATTGTGGTGGACAGGCTGTTCCTGTGGCTGTTTGTCATCATCTCTACTCTGGGGAATCATGTTTATGTACGCCAGACTCAACTACACCCCAGAAGAACCCTTCCCCCTGGGGCTGTAGTCCATTCACACACCCCAGTACACCCACTCTGTTGCCCACAAGGGATTACAAGAACTACACTTCCCATAATTTCATAACTGAGTGCCAACTTGTTTTGTATGAATAGGGCCAGAGGTATTCCCTGGTAAAACTCAGGGCCCAATGTAGAATTGTCACTGTTGCATTGTTTGGGATGACACGGTACCATGTACTTTTATATGAATAGTCCCCTTCTCCAATTCTAATCTAATATATACGGTTTATAGATTAACATCTATTTATATAGTACAAATATACTATTTATATAAGTTATGAATGTAATATATTTAATCTATGGTTTGACCTCTTGTGATATTTAAAGACTGAATCGATGTACCAACCATTGTCGAATAATTATTCTCTGTAGAGAGGTTAGCCTGGGTGCCAGTCTGCTTGGTGCCAGTCTGTATCTGCTCTCTTGCTTACTCCTTATGGAATTTTTGTGCCATGTTTGGCTCGGCAATGACAGAAAGGGAGTTGGCAAGATCACAAACAGATCTGGGACCAGGCTATAGTAGAAGGGTATAGTTGTTTGTCTAGTCTGAGTGTAAAGGTCCCATGCTTGTATTGGCAGATTGACTCAATTGTTGGCCTCATTACTTTCCTCAATTGTTGGCCTCATTATTAAACTCAACATCCTCTTATACCAAGCTATACTAATGACCCATTCAAACAGTCTGCATCAATAAAAACACCTTATTCAGTATATAGTGATAAGCCTGTGGACAAAAGTAGTGCACTATGTAGGGAATAGGGTTCTGTTTAGGGTGCATCCCTAGAATGATTTATAGAGGTTGAAATGAAAAAGTAACTGATGTTTTGGGAGTGCGAAATAATGGTGATTAACCTCTCATCGCCTGCAGTTGGTCATTTAGACAGAGGGGGGCAGCAGACTGCACTGTATATTCACCTGCTACTGTTATTAGCTCCACTCTGCTGGGTCTGTGAGCACGTGACTGCATTACTGTTGCTTTCACTTTGAGTTTGAGCTATTTCCAGTCTTGAGTAGATACACAACACCTCACAACAGGAGTTTTTGTAGAACACATTTTTCTTTATTACATTTACATTACATTTTAGTCATTTAGCAGACGCTCTTATCCAGAGCGACTTACAAATTGGTGCATTCAGCTTATAATATCCAGTGGAACAACCACTTTACAATAGTGCATCTAAATCTTTTAAGGGGGGGGGTTAGAAGGATTACTTTATCCTATCCCAGGTAATTACTTACATCATGTAATATGTACAGTACCAGTCAAAAGTTTGGACACACCAACTCATTCAAGGGTTTTTCTTTATTTTTACTATTTTCAACATTGTAGAATAATAGTGAAAACATCACAACTATGAACTAACACATATGGAATCATGTAGTAACCAAAAAAGTGTTAACCTGTTAGGGCTAGGGGGCAGCATTGACACGGCTGGATAAAAAACATACCCGATTTAATCTGGTTACCACTCCTACTCAGTAACTAGAATATGCATATACTTATTACATATGGATAGAAAACACCCTAAATTTTCTAAAACTGTTTGAATGGTGTCTGTGAGTATAACAGAACTCAAATGGCAGGTCAAAACCTGAGAGATTCCTTTACAGGAAGTGGCCTGTCTGACCATTTCTGGAACTTCTTTGCCATCTCTATCATTTACTAAGGATCTCTGCTCTAACGTGACACTTCCCACGTCTTCCATAGGCTCTCAGAGCCCGGGAAAAAAGAGAATGTCGTCATTCCAGCCCCAGGCTGAAACACATTATCGCCTTTCTCAAGTGGCCCATCAAGAGACACTAGCTTATGCGCATGACCCCGACCGCCCCCGCCTTTGGGATTTTTTCCTCTGTTTGCCGAAAAGGAGATTCCCTGTCGGAATATTATCGCTTTTCTACGAGAAAAATGACGTAAAAATTGATTTTAAACAGCGGTTGACATGCTTCGATGCACGGCAATGGAATACTTTGAATTTTATTGTCAGGAATTGCGCCAAGCGCGCGACACTTCTTTACTATTTCGGATAGTGTCTGGAACGCACGAACAAAACGCCGCTATTCGGATATAACGATGGATTATTTTGGACCAAACCAACATTTGTTATTGAAGTAGACGTCCTGGGTGTGCATTCTGACGAAGACAACAAAAGGTAATGACATTTTTATAATAGTAAATATGATTATGGTGAGTGCTAAACTTGCCGGGTGTCTAAATAGCGAGCCCGTGATGCCTGGGCTATGTACTTAGAATATTGCAAAATGTGCTTTCACCAAAAAGCTATTTTAAAATCGGACATATCGAGTGCATAGAGGAGGTCTGTATCTATAATTCTTAAAATAATTGTTATGCTTTTTGTGAACGTTTATCGTGAGTAATTTAGTAAAATGTTAGCGAATTCCCCGTAAGTTTGCGGGGGGTATGCTAGTTCTGAACGTCACATGCTAATGTAAAAAGCTGGTTTTTGATATAAATATGAACTTGATTGAACAAAACATGCATGTATTGTATAACATAATGTCCTAGGGTTGTCATCTGATGAAGATCATCAAAGGTGAGTGCTGCATTTAGCTGTCTTCTGGGTTTTGGTGACATTATATGCTGGCTTGAAAAATGGGTGTCTGATTATTTCTGGCTTGGTACTCTGCTGACATAATCTAATGTTTTGCTTTCGTTGTAAAGCCTTTTTGAAATCGGACAGTGTGGTTAGATTAACGAGAGTCTTATCTTTAAATGGCTGTAAAATAGTCATATGTTTGAGAAATTGAAGTAATAGGATTTTGAAGATTTTGAAAATCGCGCCACAGGCTGGCAGTGGCTGTTACGTAGGTGGGACGAATTCGTCCCGCCGGTCCCATAGAGGTTAAACAAATCAAAATAGATTTTATATTTGAGATTCTTCAAAGTAGCGACCATTTGCCTTGATGACAGCTTTGCACACCCTTGGCATTCTCTCAAATAGCTTCATGAGGTAGTCACCTGGAATGCATTTCAGTTTACAGGTGTGCCTTGATAAAGTTTATTTGTGGAATTTCTTTCCTTCTTAATGCGTTTGAGCCAATCAGTTGTGTTGTGACAAGGTAGGGGTGGTATACAGAAGATAGCCCTACTTGGTAAAAGTCCAAGTCTAACCCTAACCTAGTCCGAATTTGAGATTTTGGTTTCCAACCGCTGTGTCTTTGTGAGACACAGAGTAAGTGAACGGATGATCTCTGCATGTGTGGTTCCCACCATGAAGCATGGAGGAGGAGGTGTGATGGTGTGGGGGCGCTTTGCTGGTGACACGGTCAGTGATTTATTTAGAATTCAAGGCACACTTAACCAGCATGGCTACCACAGCATTCTTTCAACGACCCAACACACCTCCAGGCTGTGTAAGGGCTATTTGACCAAGAAGGAGAGTGATGGAGTGCTGCATCAGATGACCTGGCCTCCACAATCACCCGACCTCAACCCAATTTAGATGGTTTGAGATGAGTTGGACCGCAGAGTGAAGGAAAAGCAGCCAACAAGTGCTCAGCATATGTGGGAACTCTTTCAAGACTGTTGGAAAAGCATTCCAGGTGAAGCTGGTTGATAGAATGCCAAGAGTGTGCAAAGCTGTCATCAAGGCAAATGGTCGCTACTTTGAAGAATCTCAAATATAAAATCTATTTTGATTTGTTTAACACTTTTTTGGTTACTACATGATTCCATATGTGTTAGTTCATAGTTGTGATGTTTTCACTATTATTCTACAATGTAGAAAATAGTAAAAAATAATGAAAAAACATTGAATGAGTAGGTGTGTCCAAACTTTTTACTGGTACTGTTTGTTTTCTTTTCACAATGATAATGGTTAAATATGCCTGCTCTAGAGATACTGTAAATTAATAGATTATTTATGAACTACTTCTATGGTTCACACTTCAACTATTTATGTAGGATTTCTTTGTTTCATTTTCACATATAATCTTCAACCTATTGTTAAGAATTCCAAAAGAGTTGTCCATGTTGAAAGATAACTGTCCTCAACAACACTCTCAAACTGTTACATAACATTGTCTTCTAATTGAACGCTCCCCCTTCTTTCCTCCTTCTCCTCATCTCTAACCCTGCCCCTTGATTACTTCGAAGTGCACAGCTACCTAGCAAACACAGGACTACACTATGTGCTATGTAACCTTGGGGGCGGCAGCAGGTAAATGCTTAGAGTTGTAAACAGGCTATTCACTTACAGTTGAAGTTGGAAGTTTACATACACCTTAGCCAAATACATTTAAACTCAGTTTTTCACAATTCCTGATGTTTAATCCTAGTAAAAAATCCCTGTTTTAGGTCAGTTAGGATCACCACTTTATTTTAAGAATGTGAAATGTCAGAATAATAGTACAGAGAATGATTTATTTCAGCTTTAATTTCTTTCATCACATTCCCAGTGGTTCAGAAGTTTACATACACTCAATTAGTATTTGGTAGCATTGCCTTTAAATTGTTTAACTTGGGTCAAATGTTTCGGGTAGCCTTCTACAAGCTTCTCACAATAAGTTGGGTGAATTTGGGCCCATTCCTCCTGACAGAGCTGGTGTAACTGAGTCAGGTTTGTAGGCTTCCTTGCTCACACACACTTTTTCAGTTCTGCCCACAACTTTTCTATAGGATTGAGGTCAGGGCTTTGTGATGGCCACTCCAATACCTTGCCTTTGTTGTCCTTAAGCCATTTTGCCACAACTTTGGAAGTATGCTTGGGGTCATTGTCCATTTGGAAGACCCATTTGCGACCAAGCTTTAACTTCCTGACTGATGTCTTGAGATGTTGCTTCAATATATCCACGTACTTTTCCTCCCTCATGATGCCATCTATTTTGTGAAGTGCACCTGTCCCTCCTGCAGCAAAGCACCCCCACAACATGATGCTGCCACCCCCGTGTTTCACGGTTGGGATGGTGTTCTTCAGCTTGCAAGCCTCCCCCTTTTTCCTCCAAACATAACAATGGTCATTATGGCCAAACAGATCTATTTTTGTTTCATCAGACCAGAGGACATTTCTCCAAAAAGTACGATCTTTGTTGCAAACCGTAGTCTGGTGGTTTAGGAGCAGTGGCTTCTTCCTTGCTGAGCAGCCTTTCAGGTTATGTCGATATAGGACTTGTTTTACTGTGGATATAGATACTTTTGTACCTGTTTCCTCCAGCATCTTCACAAGGTCCTTTGCTGTTGTTCTGGGATTGATTTGCACTTTTCGCACCAAAGTACGTTCATCTCTAGGAGACAGAACGCATCTCCTTCCTGAGCGGTATGACGGCTGCGTGGTCCCATGGTGTTTATACTTGCGTACTATTGTTTGTACAGATGAACGTGGTACCTTCAGGCGTTTGGAAATTGCTCCCATGGATGAACCAGACTTGTGGAGGTCTACAATTTGTTTTCTGAGGTATTGGCTGATTTCTTTTGATTTTCCCATGATGTCAAGCAAAGAGGCACTGAGTTTGAAGGTAGGCCTTGAAATATATCCACAGGTACACCTCCAATGGACTCAAATAATGTCAATTAGGCTATCAGAAGCTTCTAAAGCCATGACATTTTTCTGACATTTTCCAAGCTGTTTAACTTAGGTTATGTAAACTTCTGACCCGCTGGAATTGTGATACAGTGAATTATAAGTAAAAGATTATGTCTATAAACAATTGTTGGAAAAATGACTTGTGTCATGCACAAAGTAGATGTCGTAACCGACTTGTCCAAACTATAGTTTGTTAACAAGACATTTGTGGAGTGGTTGAAAAACGAGTTTTAATGACTCCAACCTAAGTCTATGTAAACTTCCGACTTCAACTGTACATATGAAGTGGGAAAAACATTACGTAAACATTAATAAGGTCCTTGACACCGGGTGATGTAGATCAATTGGTGGTAATGTTTTTTCATTGCCAGGTCTCCTTTGAAAGAGAGGTGTTTTGATCTCAATGGGACAACCTGGTAAAGGAAAGGTTCAATACAAACCACCAACTGAGGTATGAGTACAAACTACGATGACATTCGCTACATACTGTATTCTTCTGTTTAACCAGTCATCAAAACATGTTTTCACTCCCATACAGGTTAGATGGTCAATTGGCCATAAAGTTGAGTACACACATACTAAATGGAAAGAACATTACCTCTCTTAATGTAGTTTGACATGAGAAATGAACCCAAAAGATCAAGACAATGTCCCCTGGACTATCCTGCTATCTATGGAGTAAAGGCTTACCTTGTTGCATAAGAAGACTAAGGGAGAAATAGAGAGAGAATGTAACTGAGCAATACAGAGAGAAATTAGGGTGATAGAAAGAGAGAGGGAGAAAAGAAAAGTGGAGGAGGGAGTCAGTCTTTCCCATTACCCTGTTGTGGACTGTTGGCTTTTCAGGGAAAGCCGTAGGACCCAGCATGTTTTATTGTTAACGGTTCAGTGGCTTCCAAGGGAGCTTGCAGGACTTAAATCACTGCTTTTCACTGGGCTCCACTTTCTCCAACAGCAAAGGAGGGCAGGGGGCCCACAGGAGAAAGGCAGAGATGTTAGCCTTGCCCTTCTTAAGGGCTGATTTAGCTGTTTTTGCTCTCCCATCGAGCAGTGAAACGGCAAAAAAAAAGACAAATGTGAGTTTTCCGGGGGGGAAAGGTGGTAAAGGTGGTAAAAGAGAACGGAAAGGAGAGTCGGAGGGAGACAACAGTTTCTTTTGTGTGTCCTGGCGACTCTGGTGCCCTGGTTCCAATACCGGCCAATAGGACGATAGATAAATCACATGCTGTAACCAGGAGCAACGGCACGGTGATCAGCACTGAGATAGCTATAGGGGTTACCCTGAGGAGAAGTTACATACCCCCTCTCCTTTACCCCACTCTCCTCCTCTACCTCCGTGTTTTCTCAGAGTCAAGCTATAGGACTAGAGGACATTCCTTAAGTTACATGGACCTTCTCCCCAGCGACAATGGGCCATTTGTTGGTCCTCTGAGCCCAGCATCGAGGCTCCGGGCCTAGCTAGGAAGAGGCTGAACACTAGCCTCGTTTATACGTGGCGCTAACATGGGTCCTTTGTCCTGATCTTGTCCACATTCTGATTGTGCCCACATTTTAGGAAATATGTCAACACATGGTATTAAGATGTGTCTCATATCTGTCCACTGTGTCTGCATTGTGACCAGTTTTCCTTGTGACTCCCTGTAGGCTAGGCAAATGTTTTGACAGCTATAATATTTATTTATTCATTTTAAGTCAAATGGTGATGACATAAGTCAATGGTGTAACCTGTCAATGATTTAAGAAGATGGGATAATGATGATTTAATGGTTTCACTGTCCATATCTCTCTGCACTTGTAAGATATCCAGACACAAGGGGTGCCTACTAGCTTAGGAGGTGGTCGGGAAGATCTGATCACAAGCAGATCACAATGCATCTTTTGTTGTCTACACCTGTCTGAAAACAATCAGAATGTGGAGAAGATCAGGACAACGGATGCATGTTAGAATCAGGTATAAACAGGGCTACTGGCTGCAGGGTGGGGAGATGAAGGGTGCTGGTGGAGCAGGGGAGGGCGGAGATTCAAGGGATGGAGGAGGGGGGATTGAGGAGGGGGCTCAGCCCTGCCCTTGGGACATCCTGTAGCCTACCATGCTCTGTGAGAAACACCCATCAAGCTCTAACTATGTATTATTTTACCTTTAATCTGCTGGTAGCTTGCAAAAATCCCAGTTTTCTGGCACTGCAGATATGATTTCCTCCCGAGCGTCTATGATCATAGCTTCCTCCCAGTGTCTGGCTGTGGATCGGCGTTTCCTAGCTGTGTGAAGTCACACACACTGTGGCGCCAGTCATGTTGCTCTCGGGACAATGGCGGTCATTGTTTTACGATTACAGCCCAATCACAACCAGGAAGTGAAGTGAAGTGCTCATTGGATGATTGATTGATTCAGCCAGCATGACAGCTCTGGGAGTAGTCCCGTGTAGCTCAGTTGGTAGAGCATGGCACTTGCACTGCCAGGGTTGTGGATTCGATTCCCATGGGGAACTAGTATGAAAATGTATGCACTCACAATTGTAACTTGCTCTGGACAAGAGTGTCTGCTGAATTATGCATATTAAATACTGTAGGGAGATCATTATATGCGGACTAGATGGGTAAGGGATCAGATTCGGGGTCAGTTGATTCAACTATAGGCCTACTCTAACAAGTAGTGCCAAACAGAATTGGCAATGATTCCTTTACTGTAGCCCATGACAAAATATATAAAATATGAACTCAAATGTGTTTGCAATTGATTCAAATCAAGACTAATTTGGCCGCAAAAGATGAAATGATTCCTTTAGAAAAAATGCTGAAAACCATCAGATTCCAACTGGCCCTACCGGGGTTGGAGTCGCTTCCATTTCAGTTGCAGTCAATTCAGAAAGTAAACCCAATTCCAAATGTTCCTCATTGAAGAGAATTCGAATTGTGTAATTTCAGTGTACTGAATTGACTGGAATTTAGCCTTTTTCAAATACCTGAAACAGCTTTGTCCTGCAATCTAGAGCATAATCATTATGCCTAATTCTGTGTAAAAAAAATATGTCCATTTGTCTGCTTAGGTCATCTAAGCATACCACTTTACCTGTCCAATTGTCATTTTAATGAGGGTGTCATTCTGACTGTTGTAATCACACATCTCAATGCACTGCACTAACATGCTTAGGATATTACATCCAATTTATAACACAGCACATGGGATCATAACACACAGCATCATCAATACAGGCACATATCCTGGCATTATAATTAATACACAAATATCAGGATATTATCATAAGGTACCAGATTACATTTAAACCAAGTATTTTTCTGCATATGTAAGCATACCTCTTGATCTGTCTGTTTCCTCCTGACTGGAGGTCATTTTTTATAAGAAACTAAAAATGCTTATCTGTATCGCTGCTAAAATCTGGGTAAAAGATTGAAAGGAATGTGGTTGTTATTCAGTACATTTAGTAATTGCTTGCTTTTCATATCGGGGTCAGCCCGATATGAACTGTACCGTGGTTTTTACAGTACCGACTACCGACCCACTAGAGCTAGAGCAACAACCTCTTCCTCGGAATGCAGGAGTAGCCAAATCAATGGGCGTGACATAACGGTAACTGCCACGGGAGGAGGGGATGAGAGAAGAGACCTACGCATCACCGGGCACCGGACACCTCTCGCGCGCACACCATCCAGAATTGAAATATTCCGTCCGCACTCTCACTACTACAGTATTCAAGGCGCGGCTCGAACTATAACAGACAACAGGTGGAAAGGAGATAGACAAGCAAAACTTTTTCACAACTCAGAGATTGTGTTTACTGACTCCGCTATTCTGCCGCGTAAAAGGAACATAGGTAGATAGACCTAATTGGAAGGATAACTACAGCAGGTGTAGTGAGAAAGGGGAGGCTGCAAGAGAACCTTAGCCTTTGGACACACGCACCCAAAGGATTCTTCGTTT
The DNA here is from genome assembly GCF_965601325.2 of Salmo salar. Lineage (NCBI taxonomy): Eukaryota > Metazoa > Chordata > Actinopteri > Salmoniformes > Salmonidae > Salmo > Salmo salar. The sequence goes on along the minus strand of NC_138297.1, from coordinate 24,413,953 downwards.
TTTCGTCAACAGAAACGTATTTATTTAGGAATCCAAATAATCTACGAAATCTTTTTTTTTCAAGATGGCAAACTCGGGAATTCAACTTTTAGGATTCGCCCTGTCACTCGTCGGTGTTATTGCACTCATTGTGGGGACCATTCTGCCACAGTGGAAGATGTCTGCGTACATAGGAGACAACATCATAACGGCGGTTGCCATGTACCAAGGATTATGGATGTCATGCGCTTTTCAGAGCACAGGGCAGCTCCAATGTAAAATATACGACTCGATCCTGCAGCTCGACAGTAAGTATAGATGCTTTAAAGCGGCAATCAGAAGTTGAAACAATAAGAAAGCGATCCCCGCCCCTGTTTTGTTAAAAAAACGTGATGGCTGTGTCTGGAGAAATACACCCACGCTCAATGTATAGACAGAGCTATGGATACAAGAACTGACCATCCATAATATGAAAATGATAGTTTTAACCATGTTTCAAGGTTATATAGTGTTTGTTTACGTTTACTTTTGTTATATTTTGGGTTCTGATGGGGTAGGACAGTTGAAGTAAGCTCATGAGGCAGTTATAAGTTATATTCTTCAAGAATCAATGGGTATATATCATTAATTTATACATTCCAAAAAGGGATGTAGCAACTGCAGATTGCCCCTTTAAGCAAAATATTTAATTTATGCCATGCTTATTTTTTCTTTCACTGTCTGTGACTATATGCGCATCCTGTGCAGCACTTTATTGTATATCCAGTATTATCTAATTATCAAAGGAGGATTTCCATGAAGATGGTGACTTCACTTGTGTCAGGAAGTCTCATGTTGTACCAGTAAATAGGATTGATTGACGGGAGATACAGGTGAGCAGACACCTGAGATGGTCGGCTGAGGTTCCCCACACTCCCCTTTGTGGAGCAGTGCATCCTCAATACAGCACATTGGTGCCACTGACTAACAGGCTCAGAGCTGTTAGTCAGTCATTGCCCCTCATGGTTATCCTTTAGTAGCACCCTTCGTGTTAACATACAGTGGGATATTGTTAACTTCTGGCACCCTCTCACCAACCTCCCCACCCTCCTCCACCCCTCTCTGCTGTATATTCTCACATGGCTGGGCCGCTACACCCCCTAAGTGGTAAGGCCCCTACTTGCAGGCCCCTGCCCATTCATCACCAACTGTTCCCTGGCATAGAGAGGGGACTGGGGGCTGGCTGGGGCTCCAGATGCCAGAGACGACTTGGTCCTAACGACCTAACGGTAAACAACCAGAAGAATACAGAACACAGGAGTAGCCATGGCGACAGCAGCACAGTACCCTGTACAGGAATTTGACCTCCTCCTCCCACTTCGGTTCGCCCCAAACCCTTAGGGCACCATGATGAGGAGAACCAGGGTGTGATTTAATATAACTCCCCATCTACTCTTGTTGGTTTGTCTGTTCATAGTTGTTGGTGTGAGGGGTTCCATTGAACAGAGAGGCTTGTTCAGATTCAGAACACTTGGGGGGGTCCCAGTTTTAACTTGTTGTAACTGCACCTGCTGACAGAGAGCAGGTTTGGGGGTTATTGGAAGGGTACAAGGGGGGTCAGGGTGTTACAGTGGAGTACAGGGGGATGGGGTACAGAGGTGATGGGGTGATATTCCATGGTAGCCCCAATTTGCATGTTGGTGAAAGGACCCTCATTGTGGGTTTAAAGTACAGCAGAAGATTAGTATTTCTTCCTTCCTTCCTTCCTTCCTCTCTCCTCCTTATCACGCTCTTCACCCTCTTCACCTCTCCTCCCTCTCCCACCCCCATCCAAAAATCAAATTTTATTGATCACATGTGTTCCTAGCTCCAACAGTGCAGTAGCATCTAACAATTCACATCAATACACACCAATCTAAAAGTAAAAGAAAGGTACTCTCCCCCCCTCTCCTTCCCTCCCTCCCTTTCTCAGGGATGGAGGGTTGTGTTTGTGAGCTCAGGGATGGCCTGGACTGGCACAGACTGGTTCAGGGTGGACCAAGGAGGTACTCTCCCTCTCTGTCTCCCACCCTCTGTCAGTTTTATGAGGGAGGTGACAGATTAGGGTGTCCTGACAGTAGCTTTCACTGCCCCCTTCCTCTCAACAAAAGCAGATGGAAGAGAGAGAGCGTGAAAGAGAGAGAGCGAGACAGAGAGAGAAAGGGAGAGAGAGGGGGAGGGAGAGGGAGGGTGTATCTCAGGGTTTCTCATCCAGGAAAAACACACATTAAAGTATCCTGTCAGCGCACATTAAACCCCAGTGATACATAGAGCTGTGTTCATACAGTCACTTTTTGAAATCCAATACTTTGTGAACACCATACTGTATATGATCCACTGTTGGGGTTGGATTGTGTTGATAATGCATATTTTATATTTGTTCACACCTTTTGCTTACTTGCTGATAAAAAACGAACGTTTATTAATTGACTTTTGCAATATATCCCACATGCCTATAAATGAAAGCTTTCTATACAATATCCTTCTATAACTGTACCATATCTATCTATCTCTCTCTCTCACACACACCCTCCCTCATTCTCTCACTATCTTGCTACTCCTTTCCCTCCTCTCCCTTATCCCGCTCTCGCTCCCCTCCTTGGTGTGTGTGTGTGTGTGTGTGTGTGTGGTGTGTGTGTGTGTGTGTGTGTGTGTGTGTGTGTGTGTGTGTGTGTGTGTGTGTGTGTGTGTGTGTGTGTGTGTCTCAGGTGCTCTCCAGGCCACCCGTGCCCTGATGATCGTTGGCATCATCGTATCCATCGCTGGGCTGGGCGTGGCCACCATGGGCATGAAGTGTACCACCTGCGGAGGGAACAACAAAGTGCGCAAGTCTCGGACCGCCATGACTGGAGGCATCATCCTACTGATTGGAGGTGAGAGAGGGAGATCAGGAGAATCCCCACAAACACATGTATTTTCTTAGGGTCCAGAGTTTTCCCTACATGATTAAATGACTTGGTCATGAAAATCTCAGGGCCCTACTTTTGTAACATTATTTTCTAAGCTGGTCTGAGATCCATGCTCATTAGATGACTTGGTCATTCTGGTCCATACCAGGAGCTATAGAAAGAGATCAAGAGAATCACCACAGTCAGTTGGTCACCATTATAAATGAGGGGTTTGTTCCTCTGTCTGGCTACCAGCTGCTCTCCCACTCATCTAAACCTGGCGAAGGCCTTCGGGTCGAAATGTTGCACAATAAAAGTCCCACTCTTCTACCCAGGTTCCCCTGGAGATCACAGAGGGAGAGAATGGGCACGTTTTACTGACTGTGGCTATTATTCTGACACTATTCCCTATTTAGTGCGCTACTTTTCACTAGTCAAATGTCACTGGTGGTCAAATGTAGGGCACTATATAGGGAATAGGGTGTCATTTGGGACACAGCTTGTTACTGTTATATAAGAGGTCATTAGAAACTCTCATAGAACAATGCCAGTAAAAAGCTAATGGGTCTCAGAGTAGAAAACAATATGTATGTTTTATTGGCACATACACCAGATAGGTGCACTGAAATGTGTTGTTTTTAATTTTAGTAGACACTCTGATCCAGAGCAATTAGGGTTAAGTGCCTTGCTCAAGGGCACATTGACAGGTTTTTCAACTAGTCATCTCAGGGATTTGAACCAGCTACGTTCCGGTTACTGGCCCAGTGCTCTTAACCACTAGACTACCTGCAATGTTACAGGTCTAAAGTGTCTCAGAGTAGGAGTGCTGATCTAGGATCAGTTTTGCCTTTTAGATTATAATGAACGAACCAGCATGCAATCTTGGATCATGTGAAAACTCTTATAGGACAATGGCAGTATGGTTTGGGGGGGAGGGGGGGGGGGGGGTTTAATAGCTAGCCACCCATTGACTTCTTGAGAAGTGTTTGGCTCCCCTCTCTCAAATACCTATTGATGATGCCTGGATGTACTGATCTGCCATTGTCTTACGTCAGATAATGCTTCAATTCCGCCTGCACTGATCTGTCTCGTAATGGGATAGCTCGAAAGTAGTCTGGCTACAATGTGCTATCATAACATTACCTAGGTAACATTGTCTGCCGAACCCCATTTATGCCTTAAAACCATCTCAATTAATCTAAGCTAAAACAATAAATCTGTCAGTAATAGGGCTGTGGCGGTCATGACATTTTGTCAGCCGTTGATTGTCAAGCAAATAACTGCCGGTCTCATGGTAATTGCCTGTTAATTAACATAAACACGTTTAGCATCTGCTGGCTTCCACGCATAGCCTATAAACCACTGATGCAGACCTTTGGAATGTCTACATTAACATTAAGTATAATACATACATTTAATATAGCCTACACCATCACAATAAAACCATTATTTATTTCAGACAGGTCTAAAGAAACATGATATGAAGAAAATGTAGTCTATTTCAGAAGAACAGAATAGCATGCCCCGACGTTATGTTCGGCCCTGATCTGGCTATGCCATATGGCTGTGGGCTACACTAGTTCATTTAGCAGACAAGATTGGCAGAGAATTCCGTGGCAATATAGTATGAAGAATACAATTGAAAATAGCTGAATAAAATAGAAAGGATATTTTCTCCAAATGATTTCAGAGGGAGTGCGCACATGTGGCTATTCTTTATTGAGCAGGTAACAAAGAAACAGGTTCTCCAAATACTTAATTTCGAGTTATTATGCACCTTTAATTGTGATACAAACGTTGGGCTCTATGTTTTGATTTTTAATACATTCCAAGGCTGCATGATGTGACTCTAATGATGATTTGAAAAAAGTCTCATGAAAAGCATGAGCTCTGCTGTGTTTCTTGCACAGGCTGCACACACTTCATCAGTCTCTCATTCACAATTTGACAAGCACTTGATAATATTCTCACCAAGCCTCAAATTTCCCGGCGGCATCCTCCTTGTGTGGCCGTTTTGCCCTTGGGCTGAATATAATAATTATAATTCCCTTCTCCCGGCTGCTAATCGCTGTGCTCCTAAGCACCTCTCACTCACATGGGTCTCTCAGAGATCTCAATTCTTATTAGCCAATGCCCGTCACGTGATCGGGTCCATCTCACAGGCATCTTAGCTTCGAAGTAGGGTACAAGTGGAGACAGACACATCAGGGATATAACTGCGCGTGTCCTTCTTATCTCATTCCAAGGAGCATATTCAAGATGTTAGAAGAACTGTCCAAATTTACTTTTCATCAGCCAACAAGATGAGTAGGCCTAACGAACAGCAAAAGCACTAACCTATGTCAATCTACTATCCCCCACAGTACAAAAGTTGACCTATTCTGTTGGTTCTGTATGAGAAATTAATATTCCAAAACATACTCTTGGACAGTTGTGGGATGCAATAGATCCCAAATTAATACAACCACTCGCATCAAAAACCTTTTAAAAGCAATGAGTCTGACGCAACAGATCAGAACGTTGAGCTTAAAATGTTGATAAACTATTAGGCTATTTCTTCACATTATAAGCGCAGCAATGCACACACGCAAATGTTCCAAAATGCAATCAATTAGCGGGAAAACACTCTTCTCAAAATTGACCGCAAGTGCGATTACGCATGGACCGTTATCATGCACCTGTCTCGGAACAGGTGCAGGGGGAAAAATAAATGTCATCTATGCACTTAAATAGCAAATGGGGGATGCTTTTCCTGTGGTTCATTTTCATACCAGCCAGGTAGGCTACACCTGTCGTAAAGATAAGCAATGTGCTTAATATTAGGAAAGTTGAGTAAATATAAATATAGTTGGCCTAGCCTATAGAAGAAAGCTGATGGGCTCCTCCTCTTTTTAATATAGGCCATCAAAACTCTGGTTTCTCACGCAATTGCATAGCCTATTGAAATATTTCGTCACATGAGCTGATGGGCTCTCATGAAGTGTTTTAATTAGATTTTCGATACATTTGCATTGATGTTAGAGAGATTAGATGGACAATAGAGTGCTGAGTACCAGGCAGTTAGCAAGTTTGGTAGGCTACTAATGACCAGCAGCAGCATCAGAGCTTGGAGAAGCCTAGTTACCGTGAGTAAACGTTCACATGGAATTTAACTACGGTCATTCCTGCCGGTGTGGTGGTAATACGGCCACCATAACAGCCCTAGTCAATTATTTTTACGTTTTTTGGTGAGGAAGTCTTAGTCGCACCATTTTACATCTAGCAAAGGAGTTTGTGCTTTCACAAGCAGTATTTCTGAAATTGACAATGTGCACGAAAGCTAGCTTAAATTTGTCCAACATTAGCTTGCTAGCTGAGCCAGTCACTTCATATAAAACGAATAATGGGATGCTGCTAACCAACCAGCTACCTTGTGCTGCACACGCAATGCTGAATGCTTCCACCAAAAGCTAGCTGTTTTCATGAAGAAGATGCGCTGCCTGTTCTGTCTGTGCCCAGAATCAGATAACATTCCCTCTTACTTTTGGGGCAGCATGTCTACAACTTGAGGGCAATTAAACAAGCCAAGCAATCCGATTGTCAGTAAGGTAGAGTCAGCTAGGTAGCTATGTCAGTAAACTACCTACAAGTTAGCTAACGTTAAGCAGCTGATCAAGTCACTTGCGTCTAATGTGCTTGCACATCATTTTACTAGGAGGACGCGACCATTTTGTTTTTATTTTCTCCCATTGCAATTGATAATTTAGCTATCTATTCTGCCTATTTCATAGGGGATCAATGAAAGCGCAGTGACATCATAAATTAGGAAATATGTTTTCATATTTGAATGGCGGATGCTCTGGAATATTAAAATGTTAATATGAGTTACACATCCTACAAAACTGATCGGTTGAGGGATGAGCGTCGCTTAGGACTGACACCATCTGACGTAAAACAATGCTGATCCATCTGATCCCTCTTTTTTTGTACGTGAATGTTTTTTCTTTCTCATTCAGCTCTGTGTGCAGTAGTGGCCTGTTCATGGTTCGCTCACAATGTCATCCGGGCCTTCTATAACCCTTATACTCCTGTCAACACCAAGTAAGTCAAATGTATTTATAAAACCCTTCTTACATCAGATGATGTCACAAAGTGCTGTACAGAAACCCAGCCTAAAACCCCAAACAGCAAGCAATGCAGATGTAGAAGCACGGTGGCTAGGAAAAACTCCCTAGAAAGGCCGGAACCTAGGAAGAAACCTAGAGAGGAACCAGGCTATGAGGGGTGGCCAGTCCTCTTCTGGCTGTGCCGGGTGGAGGATTATAACAGAACAAGGCCAAGATGTTCAAATGTTCATACAAATAATAATAATCACAGTGGTTGTAGAGGGTGCAACAGGTCAGTAACTCAGGAGTAAATGTCAGTTGGCTTTTCATAGCTGATCATTCAGAATATCTCTACCGCTCTTGCTGTCTCTAGAGAGTTGAAAACAACAGGTCTGGGACAAGGTAGCACGTCTGGTGAACAGGTCAGGGTTCCATAGCCGCAGGCAGAACAGTTGAAACTGGAAACAGCAGCACAACCAGGTGGACTGGGGACAGCAAGGAGTCATCAGGCCAGGTAGTCCTGAGGCATGGTCCTAGGGCTCAGGTCCTCCTCCAAAAGAAAGAGAATTAGAGAGAGCATAGTTAAATTCACACAGGACACTGGATAAGACAGGAGAAATACTCCAGATATAACAGACTGACCCTAGCCCTCCGACACATAAACTATTGCAGCATAAATACTGGAGGCTGAGACAGCTCTGGCTGCCTACACAATTCCTGAATATTTTTTTAGGGCTACATTAACCTGTTTGCGGCCTTACAAAAAAAGATTGCAGTTTTTAAACTGCAGTAAAGTAACTGCAGTCGACTGGTATTTCGGACGCAGTAATTGCAGCATACTGCAGTTAAACTGCACTTTAACTGCAGTTATACTGCATTGTACTGCAGTTATACTGCACTATGACTGCAATCTTTTTTCGTAAGGGCGATAATGGACAAAACTATGTTTTATTATTGTAAGGCTATAGGGGCAACTTAAGGTAATGTGTTACCGAAGAATGTAAGAACACTGCTCTAAAACCCTGTCTTACTCTTCTCTCCCTCTCCACACTCACAGGTTTGAGTTTGGAGCAGCCATCTTCATTGCCTGGGGAGGTTCTTTCCTGGACGTGCTGGGGGGAGCCATGCTGGCATCTTCCTGCCCCAGGAGTAAAAAGCCGGTGCCCAAATACCCCGCCATGAGTGGCGTGAGCGCCCGCTCACCCCCCAGCAGCACCAAGGAGTATGTGTGAGTGCCCTCTACTGCCGATAACCGGAATAACAGAAGCTTGAACATGAAAGAGTTTGTACATGGAGTCGAACGTGACTAGTCTGTTGTACTTATGGGGCGAAATGTTTGTCGCGCAAAAGAGCACAGATATGTATAAGAAATACCGTAAACTTCATTATATTCTGGCACCGTGATTTAATCTGAATCTTTTCTTCAACAATGTGTAGTAAGGATGCGGTTATTTAACTAGAGTTTAGTAAACTGAGCAATGCATAAAGAGTAACGCATGAGTTTCAAATTAAACCAGCTGCCAGATTACAATGAGATTTACATTTTTTTTTTTTTTTTTTGCACAGATCTGTGCTCTTTTGGACAGCGTAAATGTTGCCCATGAAGTTTGCATTTGGGGGGCATATCGGGATAGCATGACAGGATGACAAAAAAAGAAAGAATTACTGGATGTGAATATAGTTTTACAGAGTAGACAGCCCGACCCCCCACCCCAACAAGACTATCATGCAGTAGTTTGTTTTTGAGTGACGTCTCTCACCCCCTCCCAACATTCCACAAATGTTTCTGAATTTATGAGTGGGCCTCACAAATACACTGTAATTGGTTATTGGATGCGCCTTATATTAACAGACCGTGTCTTAGGGTGTATGTTCTCGTATTACACACACACACACACACACGCACACACACACACACACACACACACACACACACACACACACACACACACACACACACACACACACACACACACACACACACACACACACACACACACACACACACACACACACACACACACACACACCTTCTCGTATTACAGCCAAGATGCAGCATCATGGCAAACACTCTCACCCCCCTGTAAGAAACACTGTGTATTTAATTTAGCATTTCCATTGTAATTGAAGGTAATAAATTAAACTCGGTGTGGTGCTAAGGGCATACTTTTGGCATACTCAGGGGATGGCTATGTATGTATAATAGCAAAAGGGACTAGCGCGCCACCAGTTCTTTTACAATGGAGTTTTCTGTAGACATGACTGTCTCCAATGGCGTTCAAGCCAAGTGTTGACTTCACACTAGTTGTGAGTGACTGCATACACTATGGTGAATCCCCAAGCAATTCACTACTGCACTCCAAAAGGGAGAGGGCTTTTCACACAGGCCTGCAATATACTCTATCCCATTATAAAATATCTTTCACCACAGTCATTCTTAACAGGTGCCTTCACTATTACTAAGGAGTTTGTTTTTATTATTGTAATACACTATATATATTATTATCATCATCAAACAGGTTTTTATTTATGTGTTTGACCATTTGTTAATTACTCTGTATGAAGTCTTGCTCTGTTCTGATGTCCACACTAGCAGTCTACCTAGGACGGAGCAATATGTTTGGAATGCATTCTATATAGTATGCTAGAGTTGAGTTCTGATTGTAGCCTCTGTTTGTGTTTTAAATGTAGCAGAATATGGTAGTACCATTCCCAAGTGCTAGTGTAGTCTTGTGTCTCCAGTTCAGTCTTGTGTTTTTGCTTTTAGCTTTAGATGGCATAAATCATATTTTATGTTTGATATTTGTGATCACCGAGAAAGCTCAACCATCCTGCCTTTGACTGAAAAGATGCTCAGCAGAATTTTAACCCTGGGTGCTTTTGTATTAGGTGATGTTGTAAGCATAGAAATACAATTATTAGATTGTAATGGTAACTAGATTACTAAATAGTAATTATATTTCTATGGTTGTAAGATGTCCAAAAGGTTTCTAGAAATTTTTATTTTAATAAATGGCCATGTAGCTTACAATATAATACATGTTCTTGTACAATTTGTATATCTAGCCCGTCTTTCTTTTATTGAAAGTTGATCCAATGGTTCTTGTTTTCTCATAACAACAGTTAAAATGCAATATTATAACTATCAATATCCCAATATGGAACATCTCTGATAATAAAATACACAACAGGAATATTATACAACGGGTGATTTGTGTTCTTTGTCGTATTTGGTTCGACATGGGGGCTCGTATTTGGCTGTTTAGAAGTACGACATGGGCGAGTGTAATTCTGGAGGTTGCATTTCAATCATAATGATATAATAAATGTTCCATTAAAAAAGAAAAGCTCTTCCCTCCTTTATTACCAATCATGAATTATTATGCAAAAATCATCACATTTTCATGCAAACATTCCCAATGCACATAAATAGTCCATCCATTTAAGCCATGTGATCATGACAGCGCCACTATTAGCTATGCTGTGAAATGCAATGTTTCAATGAAAGTAGTGACCAGTGTACAAGAAAGTTACAGGCATTAGTTAGGTCAACATTGTCCTTATAGTCCACACGAAATATCGGATGTGTCCCAAACGGCACCCTATTCCCTATATAGTGCACTACTTTTGACTATGGCCCATAGGACCTATGTAGGGAATAGGGTCCCGTTTGGGACTCACACTTTATGGTAAAAAAAAAAAAAAAAACCTTTAAACAACGAAGAAGAAAGTAGCCCTTCTGGACAGGAATTATGCCCTGACTTGATGCTTAAATTAGAATCCGTGCATAGAAATATGTAAAGTTTCATCGTCACATATTTAACAGTCATTCCCACAAAGTGCACCATTACGCAATAACATAAGAAAAAACAACATAAACCATATATTATATCAACTCTTTAAAAGAAATGTGCGGGGAAATAATAGCCATCCATAATTGATTTAAAACAAGGTAATAAACCAAAAATGTTTTTTTTGTAAATAGAAATGATCAGAGTGACCTTTTCCAACTGTCCCTGCTTTCCAAAACAGTGATTATTCAGCAGTAACCTGATACTCCACAAGGTGAGAGAACCACAGATTTAGGTTAAATCACAACGGACAGTAGCTCAATGTTCCACCTGTACGTTACATGTTAACAGGCTTCCGTCCTGCCTTCTTCTACACAACATCCACCTTGTAAAATCAGTAACCAAGAAGAAAACTGTATTCATAGCCTCTGTGTGCTGATCTAAGATCAGACATGCCTTTTAGATGATATTAAATAAGATTCTATAGACAAGTGGGGACCTGATCCTAGATCAGCACTCCTACTCCATTTCATTTTACATTATCATTTAAAGAGTGCAACTTTTTTTCAAATGTAGCCCTTTAGAAGCTTTAAAGACGAGCCACACTGTACTTTCCCAAGTGCAGATAGTCCACTACAGAGGTAATACGAGTAGAACAAGTTTCAGTACAATTCATTCACAGTATAACAACAGACAAGTTAACCGCAATATACAAGCTTTTGATGCAAAGGTCTATAGAATCCTAAAATTAATGTCTAGAACTAATGTCTAGAATTCCGGCAATAGAACTGTCCCTCAATGTGCCACGATGAGCTTTTCAGCTATGATATTCTAGGCCAAGCTTCAGGGGAGGTCACTTGTAAAGTTGATTGATCAAGGTCAAATTGATTCAGTTGAGTTTGGCTTCAAAGATCTTCATTGGCACATGTGGTGTGGTTTAGGAGATGGGTGAGAGACACAGAATATTATTATTGGCCATTATTATTCATGATGTCATCCACGTCCTCATCCCCTAGGTCCACTGGAAAAGGTAAAGGTAACAATTAGTTGAATATCTACTCATACAAGTGTCAATAAGGTTGAGAATAATCATATTTTATTCCTATTTTGATACGATTATATAGTGGTGGGGAAGCTGGAAAGATGACAGATTCTGGTTTTAAATGTCTCCCTATCTTGGTCTATACTCATAAATCCTGACATAACCACAAAATCACAATACAGTAGGCATACATCTCTTTCTCAAAATATGTGGGTGTATAGGGAGAGGAATATTTCCACTTTACTCACCTTTCTTGGAACGACCAATTTGTCCGAGCTTGGGCGCCCGCTGCCCTAGTCTCTGGGGGTTGGGCCTCTCATGCCCATTCTGTGCTACCGGCCTATGTCCCGGGTTGAACTGGCCGGCCGGACCGGGCTGTCGCGGGCCATTCGATGGAATCAGATCTGGCATTCCTGACGATCCGTACATCTCTCCCATACAGAAGGTCGCGCGCAGTATTTCTCCGTTGAGTCCACTTGGTGTCCTCCTATTCTCTCTTCTCACGTCGAGGTTGGGTTTACTTCCGCAATGGCTTTCAACAGTGTTCTGGGATTTTTGATAAGCGAAATCAGCAGAAATAGTGCTTTGACACACCTACGGATGGGGAAATAGTTTCCATGAAATTAGTTGCGTTCCTGAGTATTAACCAAATAAAGTGCGCATAACGGGAGAATCTCGTTTGCCGATGAAACAATATTGACGAATTAAGTCTCTTAGCTACATAATTACTCACAGCATTGAGCCTATGAATTATATAGTGGCCTACCTGTACACATAAACATTGTGTTCCAATAGCCTATACAATATGGTTTCATTTCTGGACTTAAGTGTAAAGTGTGGTGTGTGTCATGTCAATGTCCATATTTGCCAAGCCGGCCTGGGCTATAAGAAAGCGTAACATGTACCCTTTTCCTTATAACTAATAAATAACAGACGTTTTGTGTATAATAGTCTAACTATAAACAACACTCTTACCTTAAAGATCCGTCGTTTGTATGAACAAGATTAATCCCGGTAAACGGTATATTCGATGTTATTCTACCCCCGGCAGTTGTTGTTTATTTGCTCCTTTCGTGTCGTGCTTGTTTTAGGAAGTCTCCGCTTAAAGGAACAGCACCTTCTATCGTAACTCTCACTGGGGGATTTCCTAGTTGTTCTGACTCACACACATTGCTCTTTCTACGTCACTGCGAGGGACTGTATTGAAACGTGGGTGTAATAGAACCTACCCGCGCCATCCACGCAATATATACATAACCTATAACGCACCAACCACACAAAATAGGTGACGCATCTGCAGTAGCTGGTTTCTTCCAGATGCATTGAGGTCAAATGGCAGATAAAAAAGTTTGGACACACCTACTCATTAAAGGGTTTTCTTTATTTTTACTATTTTCTAGAATAATAATGAAGACATCAAAGCTATGACAAAACACATGGAAACATGTAGTAGCCAAAAAAAGTGTTAAACAAATCAAAATAGATTTTAGATTTTAGATTCTTCAAAGTAGCCACCTTTGCACACTTTTGGCATTCTCTCAAGCAGCTTTATGAGGAATGCTTTTCCAACATTCTTGAAGGAGTTCCAACATATGCTGAGCACTTGTTGGCTACTTTTCCTTCACTCTGCAGTCCAACTCATCCCAAACCATTTCAATTGGGTTGAGGCCAGGTCATCTGATGCAGCACTTCATCACTCTCCTTCTTGGTTAAATAGCCCTTACACAGCCTGGAGGTGTGTTTTGGGTCATATTCCTGTTGAAAAACAAATGATATTCCCACTAAGCACAAACCAGATGGAATGGCGTATCACTGCAGAATGCTGTGGTAGGCATGCTAGTTAAGTGTGCCTTGAAGTCTAAATAAATTACAGACAGTTTCACCAGAAAAGCACCCCCACACCATCACACCTCCTCCTCCAAGCCTCATAGTGGGAACCACACGTGCAGAGATCATCTGTTCACCTACTCTGCGTCTCACAAAGACATGGCGGTTGCAATCAAAAATCTCAAATTTGGACACATCATGACCAAAGGACAGATTTTCACCGGTCTAATGTTAATTTCTCGTGTTTCTTGGCCCAAGCAAGTCTCTTCTTATTATTGGTGTCCTTTAGTAGTGGTTTCTTTGCAGCAATTCAACCACGAAGGCCTGATTCACGCAGTCTCCTCTGAACAGTTGATGTTGAGATGTATCTGTTACTTAAACTCTGTGAAGCATTTATTTGTGCTGCAATCTGAGGTGCAGTTAACTATACTGAACTTGTCCTCTGCAGCAGAGGTAACTCTGGGTCTTCCTTTCCTGTGGCGGTCCTCATGAGAGCCAATTTCATCATAGCGCTTGATAGTTTTTGCGACTGCACTTGAAGAAACTTTCAAAGTTCTTTAAATGTTCCATATTGACTGACCTTCATGTCTTAATGTAATGATGGACTGTTGTTTCTCTCTGCTTATTTGAGCTGTTCTTGACATAATATGGACTTAGTCTTTTACCAAATAGGGCTATCTTCTGTGTACCACCCCTACCTTGTCACAACACAAGGAAGGAAGGAAATTCAACAAATTAACTTTAAACGAGGCACACCTGTTCATTGAAATGCATCCCAGGTGACTACCTTATAAAGCTGGATGAGAGAATGCCAAGAGTGTGCAAAGCTGTCATCAATGCAAAGGGTGGCTACTTGGAAGAATCTCAAATGTAAAATGTATTTTGATTTCTTTAACATTTTTGGTTACTACATGATTCCAAGAGTGTTGTGAATACTGGAGTTAACCTTTCTGATTATAACCTTTTTCGGCAAGACAGATCTTCCAAAGGTGGGGTAGTGGAAATCTTTACCAAGGAACACCTTCAGTGCTCGGTTGTCTCCACCAAGTCTGTCCTCAAACAATTTGATTTTCTGGTTTTAAGCATTAAACTTTCAAATAGCTCTTTGTTGACTGTTGCTTTGTGCTATCGTCCTCCATCTGCACCGGCCTGTACCCTACCTGCCCTGAGCTCTCTCCTGGCCCCTTACACTAAGTCTGAATTTGTCCTGCTAGGTGACCTAAACTGGGACTCCTAAAGCAATGGGACTCCCTAAATCTTTCTCAGATTATTACCAATCCCACAAGGTATGACTCCAAACACCCAGAAAAGGCTACTCTCCTTGATGTTATCCTCACAAATAATCCTGATGTTTTCTGTAATGACCTTAGTGATCACTGTTTTACAGCCTGTGTTCATAATGGCTGCTCAGTGAAACAACCTGTCCTGATTTTTCATAGACGCTTGCTAAAAAAGCTTTAATGAGCAAGCCTTCCTTCATGAACTGGCCTCTGTAAAATGGTATAGAATCAGCTTGATCCCCTCTGTCAAAGGCGCTTGGGCCTTCTTTTTTGATATTTTCAGTGGTATTGTTAACAAACACGCCCCCATAAAGAAAATGAGAATTAAAAACAGGTTCAGACCCTGGTTCTACCGTGATTTGCAGAGTTGCTCCACCTCAAGAATTCCATTTGGCGAAAAGCTCGGCACCAGCATACTCAGGCTGACTGGCTCTTGTTCAGGCAAATGAGAAATAAGTGCACTCAGGCTATCCGGAAGGCCAAAGTTAGTTACTTTAAGAAGCAGTTCTCTCTCTCTGTGGGTCTAACCCCAAGAAGTTCTGAATAACGGTTAAAGACCTGGAGAATAAACCCTCCTCCTCACAGCTGCCCATGTCCCTTAATGTTGATGATGTGGTTGTTACTGATGAGAAGCACATGGCTGAGCTCTTTAATCACCACTTCATTAAGTCAGGAATCCTATTTGACTCAGCCATGCCTCCTTGCCTGTCCAACATTTCCTCATCTCCCACCCCTTCTAACGCAACTAGCCCCGACGCTTCTCCCTCTTTTTCCCCTGCCCCGCTACAAAATTTCTCCCTGCTGGCGGTTACTGAGTCTGAGGTGCTAAAAGAGCTCCTTAAACTTAACCCCCAAAAACCATCAGATGGTTTAGACCCTTGGTTCTTTAAGGTTGCTTCCCCTATCATTGCCAAGCCTTTCTCTGACCTTTTTAACCTGTCTCTCCTCTCTGGGGAGGTTCCCATTGCTTCAAAGGCAGCCACGGTTAATCATTTATTTAAAGGGGGAGATCAAGCTGATCTTAACTGCCTATTTCTATTTTGCCCTGTTTATCAAAAGTGTTGGAAAAACTTCTCAATAATCAAATGACTGGCTTTCTTGATGTCTATAGTATTCTCTCTGGTATGCAATCTGGTTTCTGCTCAGGTTATGGATGTGTCACTGCAACCTTAAAGGTCCTCAATGATGTCACCATTTCCCTTGATTCTAAGCAATGTTGTGCTGTTATTTTTATTGACTCAGCCAAAGCTTTTGATACGGTAGACCATTCCGTTCTTGTGGGCCGGCTAAGGAGTATTGGTGTCTCTGAGGGGTCTTTGACCTGGTTTGCTAACTACCTCTCTTAAAGAGTGCAGTGTATAAAGTCAGACCATCTGCTGTCTCAGCCACTGCATGTCACCAAGGGAGTATCCCAAGGCTCGATCCTTGGCCCCA
Source organism: Salmo salar (assembly GCF_965601325.2). Classification (NCBI taxonomy): domain Eukaryota; kingdom Metazoa; phylum Chordata; class Actinopteri; order Salmoniformes; family Salmonidae; genus Salmo; species Salmo salar. The sequence continues at coordinate 24,397,609 of NC_138297.1, read as the reverse complement.
CGCTCTTCTCAATTTACATAAACAACGTAGCTCAGGCAGTAGGAAGCTCTCTTATTCATTTATATGCAGATGATACAGTCTTATACTCAGCTGGCCCTTCCCAAGATTTTGTGTTAAACGCTCTACAACAAAGCTTTCTTAGTGCCAAACAAGCTTTCTCTACCCTTAACCTTGTTCTGAACACCTCCAAAACAAAGGTCATGTGGTTTGGTAAGAAGAATTCCCTTCTCCCTACAGGTGTGATTACTACCTCTGAGGGTTCAAAGCTAGAGGTAGTCACCTCATACAAGTACATGGGAGTATGGCTAGACGGTACACCGTCCTTCTCTCAGCACATATCAATGCTGTAGGCTAAAGTTAAATCTAGACTTGGTTTCTTCTATCGTAATCGCTCCTTATTCACCCCAGCTACCAAACTAAACCTGGTTCAGATGACCATCCTACCCCTGCTAGATTACGGAGACGTAATTTATAGATCGGCAGGTAAGGGTGCCACCAATGCTCCTTATAGGACACATCACTGCACTCTATACTCTTCTGTAAACTGGTCAACTCTGTATACCCATCGCAAGACCCACTGGTTGATGCTTATTTATAAAACCCTCACTCCCTCCTATCTGAGATATCTACTGCAGCCCATCCTCCACATACAACACCCGTTTTGCCAGTCACATTCTATAAAAAAAAAAACAAAGCACACACATCCCTGGGTTGCTCGTCTTTTCAGTTCGCTGCAGCTAGCGACTGGAACGAGCTGCAACAAACACTCAAACTGGACAGTTTTATCTCAATCTCTTCATTCGAAGACTCAATCATGGACACTCTTCCTCACAGTTATGGCTGCTTTGTGTGATGTATTGTTGTCTCTACTTTCTTGCCCTTTGTGCTGTTGTCTGTGCCCAATAATCTTTGTACCATGTTTTATTCTGCTACCATGTTGTGCTGCTACCATTCTGTGTTGTCATCTGTTGCTATGTTGTTGTCTTAGGTCTCTCTTTATGTAGTGTTGTGTTGTCTCTCTTGTCACGTGTGTTTTGTCCTATACAGTATATATATATATTCTTTTTAATATTTGGAATCCCAGCCCCCATCCCCGCAGGAGGCCTTTTGCCAGTTAACCCACTGTTCCCCGGTAGGCCGACATTGTAAATAAGAAGTTGTTCTTAACTGATTTGCCTAGTTAAATAAATATGTGCTATTTCATAGTTTGGATTTCTTAGCTATTATTCTACAATATAGAAAATAGTCAAAATTAAGAAAAACCCTGGAATGAGTTAGTGTGACTGGTACTGTATATAATATATTTTTCCCAATTTTTTGTTCATTTTTTTCCACCTACTCCAGATACACATTTACACGAACAAAAACGTACAGAGACACACACAAACAATGACTACATGTCATCTACCCCCGCACGCTCACACCCCTATCCCTAGTGCCTGTGTTGTTGTTTGCCACTTAGTCTTAAATTGTACCAATTAGTTTTTCTCGGTCACCCATGCTATTTCAATATTTCAATATTACAGTGGCTTGCAAAAGTATTCACCCCCCCTTGGCATTTTTCCTATTTTGTTGCCTTACAACCTGGAATTAAAATAGATTTTTGGGGGGTTTGTATCATTTGATTTACACAACATGCCTATCACTTTGAAGATGTAAAATATTTTTTTACTGTGAAACAAACAAGGAATAAAACCAAAAAACTGAAATCTTGAGCATGCATAACTATTCACCCCCCAAAGTCAATACTTTGTATAGCCACCTTTTGCAGCAATTACAGCTGCAAGTTTCATGGGGTATGTCTCTATAAGCTTGGCACATCTAGCCACTGGGATTTTTGACCATTCTTCAAGGCAAGACTGCTCCAGCTCTAGCTCCTCCAGCTCCGCTGGTGTACAGCAATCTTTAAGTCATACCACAGATTCTCAATTGGATTGAGGTCTGAGCTTTGACTAGGCCATTCCAAGACATTTAAATGTTTCCCGTTAAACCACTCGAATGTTGCTTTAGCAGTATGCTTAGGGTCCTGCTGGAAGGTGAACCTCCGTCCCAGTCTCAAACCTCTGGAAGACTGAAAAAGGTTTCCCTCAAGAATTTCCCTGTATTTAGTGCCATCCATCATTCCTTAAATTCTGACCAGTTTCCCAGTCCCTGCTAATGAAAAACATCCACACAGCATGATGCTGCCACCACCATGCTTCACTGTGGGGATGGTGTTCTCGGGGTGATGGGAGATGTTGGGTTTGCGCCAGACATAGCGTTTTCCTTGATGGCCAAAAAACTAAATTGTAGTCTCATCTGACCAGAGTACCTTCTTCCATATGTTTGGGGAGTATCCCACATGCCTTTTGGCGAACACCATTTTTTTTTTTAAGCAATGGATTTTTCTGGCCACTCTTCTGTAAAGCCCAGCTCTGTGGAGTGTATGGCTTAAGGTGGTCCTATGGACAGATACTCCGATCTCTGCTGTGGAGCTTTGCAGCTCCTTCAAGGTTATCTTTGGTCTCTTTGTTGCCTCTCTGATTAATGCCCTCCTTGCCTGGTCTGTGAGTTTTGGTGGGCCGCCCTCTCTTGGCAGGTTTGTTGTGGTGCCATATTCTTTCCATTTTTTAATAATGGATTTAATGGAGCTCTGTGGGATGTTCAAAGTTTCAGATATTTTTTTATAACCGAACCCTGATCTGTACTTCTCCACAACTTTGTCCCTGACCTGTTTGGAGAGCTCCTTGGTCTTCATGGTGCTGCTTGCTTAGTGGTGTTGCAGACTCTGGGGCCTTTCAGAACAGGTATATATACTGCTCAAAAAAATAAAGGGAACACTTAAACAACACATCCTAGATCTGAATGAAAGAAATAATCTTATTAAATACTTTTTTCTTTACAAAGTTGAATGTGCTGACAACAAAATCACACAAAAATAATCAATGGAATTCCAATTTATCAACCCATGGAGGTCTGGATTTAGAGTCACACTCAAAATTAAAGTGGAAAACCACACTACAGGCTGATCCAACTTTGATGTAATGTCCTTAAAACAAGTCAAAATGAGGCTCAGTAGTGTGTGTGGCCTCCACGTGCCTGTATGACTTCCCTACAACGCCTGGGAATGCTCCTGATGAGGTGGCGGATGGTCTCCTGAGGGATCTCCTCCCAGACCTGGACTACAGCATCCGCCAACTCCTGGACAGTCTGTGGTGCAATGTGGCGTTGGTGGATGGAGCGAGACATGATGTCCCAGATGTGCTCAATTGGATTCAGGTCTGGGGAATGGGCGGGGCAGTCCATAGCATCAATGCCTTCCTCTTGCAGGAACTGCTGACACACTCCAGCCACATGAGGTCTAGCATTGTCTTGCATTAGGAGGAACCCAGTGCCAACCGCACCAGCATATGGTCTCACAAGGGGTCTGAGGATCTAATCTCGGTACCTAATGGCAGTCAGGCTACCTCTGGCGAGCACATGGAAGGCTGTGCGGCCCCCCAAAGAAATGCCACCCCACACCATGACTGACCCACCACCAAACCGGTCATGCTGGAGGATGTTGCAGGCAGCAGAACGTTCTCCATGGCGTCTCCAGACTCTGTCACGTCTGTCACATGCTCAGTGTGAACCTGCTTTCATCTGAGAAGAGCACAGGGCGCCAGTGGCGAATTTGCCAATCTTGGTGTTCTCTGGCAAATGCCAAACGTCCTGCACGGTGTTGGGCTGTAAGCACAACCCCCACCTGTGGACGTCGGGCTCTCATACCACCCTCATGGACTCTGTTTCTGACCGTTTGAGCAGACACATGCACATTTGTGGCCTGCTGGAGGTCATTTTGCAGGGCTCTGGCAGTGCTTCTCCTGCTCCTCCTTGCACAAAGGCGGAGGTAGCGGTCCTGCTGCTGGGTTGTTGCCCTCCTACGGCCTCCTCCACGTCTCCTGATGTACTGGCCTGTCTCCTGGTAGCGCCTCCATGCTCTGGACACTACGCTGACAGACACAGCAAACCTTCTTGCCACAGCTTGCATTGATGTGCCATCCTGGATGAGCTGCACTACCTGAGCCACTTGTGTGGGTTGTAGACTCCGTCTCATGCTACCACTAGAGTGAAAGCACCGCCAGCATTCAAAAGTGACCAAAACATCAGCCAGGAAGCATAGGAACTGAGAAGTGGTCTGTGGTCCCCACCTGCAGAACCACTCCTTTATTGGGGGTGTCTTGCTAATTGCCTATAATTTCCACCCGTTGTCTATTCCATTTGCACAACAGCATGTGAAATGTATTGTCAATCAGTGTTGCTTCCTAAGTGGACAGTTTGATTTCACAGAAGTGTGATTGACTTGGAGTTACATTGTATTGTTTAAGTGTTCCCTTTATTTTTTTGAGCAGTGTATATACTGAGATCATATGACAGATCATGTGGCACTTAGATTGCACACAGATGGACTTTATTTAACTAATTATGTGACTTCTGAAGGTAATTGGTTGCACTAGATCTTATTTAGGGGCTTCATAGCAAAGGGGGTGAATACATATGCACGCACCACTTTTCAGTTAGTTTTTTATTTTTATTTTTTGAAACAAGTATTTTTTTTTCATTTCACTTCACCAATTTGGACTATTTTGTGTATGTCCATTACATGAAATCCAAATAAAAATCGATTTAAATTACAGGTTGTAATGCATCAAAATAGAAAAAACGCCAAGGGGATGAATACTTTTGCAAGGCACTGTAAATCATAGATTTTTCCACTGTGTTAATGATGACAGATTGATTTCCAAGTTTTTAGTATACATTTTTTCAAGATAAGTGATGAAAAGAGAATCGCCAGCCCATTGAGTATCTCACTACACCCCCATATGCCATGCTTGAAATATGTAGACAGATGGATTAAAAGTAAGTTTACATTGAAATACTTCTGACAACCAACTTTCTATCTCCGCCCACAACCTCCAGACTTTCTAGCTTTACCAGATAGCATGGATTGTTGAGTCATTATTAGTTTAAACTTAAGACATGACTCTGGCGTTGTGCTGTAGAATTTGTGAATTTTGTCTCTTGTATAATAAATTCTATACATTAGTTTATACAGTACATTTTTGTTAACTGTAATTTTGTTAGTTATGTTCCAACTTTCCCTCCATCTTGTGCCAACTTCAGTTCTTTTTGTGTATTTTTTTGCAGAATTTAATGGTAGCCCTTTACCTTCTGTAAAGGGTTTGTGAAGGGTCTGTAGGACTATGTCGTAAATGTTAACATTTTATTTTAAAAATAGTTTATAAATCATGAATAATGTGATATGATTGCAGAGAGCACACACAATGACTGATAAATTCCAGGTAAACAGATATAATCAGAGAAAGAAATGTTAATTTTCCATCTGGAGGCTTTTCTTTGAATAGTTACAGATTGGAAAACCATTGGTAAAAATGCAACAACTAATGGTTGGGCAATGATCACCCACCTTGCATATTGTAGCCCTAGTTACAGATTCCTAGTGGATTGAATATTTACCAGATTAATATAAACACAGCCCCAATCAGTCTCAACCACCACCACCACAACAGCTCTTGTAGCATTGAGGCTGGCCATAGATGGGTCTTCATGGGTTTTTGTGTTTCACATCCTGTTTTCCTGCCTTTTCTTGCCCCTTCATCTTCACATATCAGTTGGGAAGGCAGGCCTGTGGCAGACGAAAACAAAAAGCCCCGACAGCCTGTGCAGACCTATCTCTTTCTCTGCCTGGCAAGAACACAAATAAGACCCATGGAGAGTTGACAGAGAGGCAAAGGGTTGGTGATTATTGCCAAATATTATATAAAGGAGGTCTTAGGATGAAATGTACTATTTCACTGAAACACTACTGAGACCAAGAGTAAAGACTCACTTTGTCCAGTGTCCACGGCTGCCATCATCATGTCCAAGATCATCTGTGTCTCTCCTTCTGGTCGTCATGGTCTCCATTTGATGCGACAGCACAGGTACAAGACAGTATGCAGTATATTATATGTGAGTTTACAATACACTTTCTGCATTACATAGGTAAGTCATTCACACCTGCATGTTGTCAGTTCTGTAGATTTATGACACCTGAACATCACAAGGTCAATGACTAACCGATGTTAAACAGTGAATGTACTTCACACCTTTTGAATGGACTGTTGCGTTCTCAGGGGTTGATCAGTAACGCATTGTTGCAGCATTTCAACATTTATGACAAAATGGGAACAATGATTAAGTTAACTCGTCTCCGTTCTGTGTATAGTCTCTTCTGCCAAATGGTCTGTGAGGGACATGGTCCGTAAGTGTCGGTGCAAAGGTGAGCATGCCTATTTAGTAAGTGCTGTAAATTATAAATGCCAATGAAGCCATATTCATTGTATTTGTTGACTATAAAGCAGTTGCTGTAAGGTAACACCACTGCCCAGTTAAACTTAAACTTGAACTGGAACTCCAACTCCAACTTATTTCTGTACAAAGTGTCCTACAGGCCTGGGAAAGGTCATCGTCAACATCCAAACATAGCATAACTATGATGAATCTGTCATGTGTTTAAAGACATACGCATGTGTAATTGAATGGCACAGTGGATCTCATTCTCTCTCTCTTCAGTTCTTCCCGCTGGGAGAGAAATCTGACGTCAACCACTCTTTCCCAAAACTGACGCGGAGAGGCAGAAGTTGATGAAATGCCTTTGCTGCAAAATAACCTGCACTCTATCTCTATCATCTAACGCTGACTTAAGAGTCATGAGGAAATCTCAATGACAGATCACACACACACACTGCTGGGCTTTGGCATCAGTTATAGCATCAACCAACAACGTGAAATCACAGTTTTAAAGTGATGGCGCAGTACTGTAATGGATGTTCAGTTGTTTTATTGATCATGGAGATCTCAACCTCAATCTGGTTTTTAGTTTTACTTTAAGCCAACGTCCTACTTTATGTCAAAGTCTTTGGCATAAAATATCAGCAATTGAAAGGAAATGCTATACAAACTACAGTCAGGTCAGCACATCCTTGTAAGCTTCCGTGGGAACGTGAGTCCACTGCTGTTTACTCCATGTGGTTTCTGTCTGTTTACACTATAAACCCCTGGTAAGGATGAGGAACAGAGAGGTAAAACATGATAGCACGGACTGTAATCTGAGAGTACTGAGATACGGGTGAACACTGATCAGGAGACTCCTGTACGGGAACCCAGTCTTCACATCAGGAACTAGCCATCAACACCCCTGTCTGTGAGTCTGACTTGGCAACAAGCTTCAAGACAGTAAGCAACACATACAGTCATATTCCAATGAATTGAACTCATTTTAAAGACATCTGTAACTGTATGACTCATTCTCCACTGGTCAGCGATAGACTCTGAGACATTGACATATAGTGTATTTAGGCTGGGTCAACTCAAGTGAAAGATTCACCAATGGAATTTGTCCTGTGTCATTTCTTTAACTGATGGAAAACTACTGGTCGTAAACCAAAACAAGAACGTGTGTGTTTGTGTGTATGTGCGTGCGTACATACATACATATGTGAATGTCTGTCTCCCAGTTGCTGTGCCCTGTAGTGTCTGCCTGTGTAAGACAACCAGTGTGGTGGGGGGGGGGGGGGTTTGCCCCTGTCTTCCCCTGCTGGACTCTATCAGATATGTTTTATTTATTTATTTTATTTAACCGTTATTTAACTAGGCAAGTCAGTTAAGAACTTAAGAACAACTTCTTATTTACAATGACGGCCTACCAAAATGCAAAAGTCCTCCTGCGGGGAAGGGGGCTGGGATTAAAAATACAAATAAACACACATCACGACAAGAGAGACAACACTACATAAAGAGAGACCTAAGACAACAACATAGCATGTCAGCAACACATGACAACACAGTATGGTAGCAACATAACATAACAACATGGTAGCAGCACAACATGGTACAAACATTATTGGACACGGACAACAGCACAAAGGGCAAGAAGGTAGAGACAACAATACATCATGCAAAGCGGCCACAACTGTCAGTAAGAGTGTCCATGATTGAGTCTTTGAATGAAGAGATTGAGATAAAACTGTCCAGTTTGAGTGTTTGTTGCAGCTCGTTCCAATTGCTAGCTGCAGCGAACTGAAAAGACAAGCGACCCAGGGTTGTTTGTGCTTTGGGGGATGTGTTGTGTGCCCCCTGCCTCGCTGGCCATGAGAGTGTCTGTCAGGAAACAATATTGCATAGAGGTAAGGGTAAACTAAGGGCCTCCTTAATTGATTAATGGTCATACATTAAAGGGCAATTCCACCACTTTTCAACCTCATGTTCATTATCTCCAGCACCATACCAGTGTCTACATACTGTATATGAAAACAGCAAGTGTCAGGGATTTCTTCATCGGAGGACGATATGGCGAAATCATCATCGGAAAATGAGGACCAATATGCAGCAGAGTTGAGATGGTTCATTTTGAACTTTTAATAAATTCCAAAACGAACATACAAAATAACAAAAACGAACGCACGATACACTGACAGTTCTGTTATGTTTATACACACTAAACACGGAACAATCTCCCACCAATACACAGACAAACACACCCAACTAATATAGGACTTCCAATCAAAGGCAACACCACACAGCTGCCTTCAATTGGAAGTCCACCCCAATTAACTCAACATAGAAACAGATCAACCAGACTACACATAGAAATACATCAACATAGACCATAACTCAAAACGCGGAAATAATAAATCAAACGCCCTCCTGACTAACACACCACCCTGAACCACATAAAACAAATACCCTCTGCCACGTCCTGACCAAACTAAAATGACAATTAACCCTTATACTGGCCAGGACGTGACAGCAAGTTTCTATGATATATGGTTAAAAAGATGACAAGGTCCTAAAAAATGCTTCTCTTTGACATGACAGGGTAGGCTTAAAATGAAGAAAAACGGTGATTTTCAAAACCTGCAACGAGTTTCTAGCCGGAGAGAGGGTATTTTCTTGGTCCCCACATCACCGCGAATTTCATAGTGCTTGAAAATCACTGTTTTTAAAATGTAACTTATGACGACGTCATCGTGTAGAACTTTTAAACTTCATATTTTTTTTTTCGGGTGGAATTGCCCTTTCATTTAGCAATTGCTTTATTGATATATTACTATTAGGATGGTATATTATTATATTATTATTCTAATATGAATATATATCCTGCCAGGTCACCATGATAATGTAATGACAGTGTAATGAGCATGCATCTGGACACTGTGCACAGATGCAAGTAGCTAGTAGGTATTGTTTGTCAACACAACACCCTGACAAGGCGCATGTTTGTCTCCAGGGCCTCTGAAACTGAAGGTCATCAGCTCACACAGTTTCAGTCACTGACAGTGCGGTTGGCGGTAGGCAAATTTGGGCAACACAACACAGCAAAAAGAGCTTGCCTGGGCCAAGGGGCATGTATGAACCAAAAGAACAGAACTGAAAATCCCTGTTACAGAGGAAGACGAGAGAATCGAGATAAGAGAGGAACTGATGGGCAGTGGGCTGGGACCAGTTGTTGGAGTCAGGCCATAGAAATCGAATGGTTTTGGCCCACTGAGATAGAGTGGGCTGTTGCTGCTACTGCAGTATGTGAGCTATAGATAACATACCTTCTGCTAAGCAGTATGTGCAGTTAGTATCTGACGGACGAGCATCTGATTTTCTTGTCATGTATTAAAAATATCTTTAAATTCACTGCTTTCATAAAGTAGCTTGTAGATCAATTAAAACCATTGCAACATACATTTTGGTGCAAACCATTTTGTAGTGTGTTCTTCTTCTGGTTAGGCACACAGATAAATGCTCACATCTGTGTTACCCTCACATTCTGCTTCTATCTTTCCATACACACTGGTACGATGCATTCACCTTTCACCAGCATCTGCAACAGAGCAAATCAAAACCACAGATTAAAAGGTAGTTAGTTCCAAGTAGTTGAAAAACAGGGCGTCAATGTTCCAGTACCTGTAAGACATTAAAGCCACCATGCAAACTTTTTGATTGTATTTTAAATCATCACTGTATGCCTAATAAATCACTGTTTATTTCATGAAAATAACAATTGCTTCCTCTTTCACAAAAAGGACATTACCATAATTTTCACAATTTCAGAGTATTATTTCGACCTTATGGTGTGGAAATATCAGTTTAAAAGTCGAGTTTTTGACGGCACTGCTGTACACCATCTATGTCTCTAGAGAGAGCTCTTCCACACAAAAACAGAGGCTATTGGTCAATGCACTTGTCAGACTCACTATCAATCTCTAATGATTAAGAAAAGAAAATGAAGCAACATGGACAGGTGTCGAAGACTAATAGCTGATCCAGCACCTGTTTGAACACTCCTTTGCATGTGAATTGTTTATGTGGTATCAAGTACTGCAACACAGAGATATTCAGTGAACACCTTGTTTATTGTTAGTTTATAACCACCTACACAGTTTGAGCTCTCTGCTACCCACTTGCTCGCTCGCTCGCTCCTCCTCACTCACTCACTCACTCACTCACTCACTCACTCACTCACTCACTCACTCACTCACTCACTCACTCACTCACTCACTCACTCACTCACTCACTCACTCACTCACTCACTCACTCACTCACTCACTCACTCGTCTCTCTCCCTCTCCTTCTGTCTCTCCCTCACTCCCCCCCTCTCTCTCTACCCCCCTCTCTCTCTCTCTCTCTCTCTCGCTCTCTATTGATCCCTCTCTCTCCTCCTCCTCCACCTTTACCTCTACCCACCTCTCCACCAGATACACCGCTCTCACCTCCTTGCAGGGGGTGCACTTGATAAAGTTTGGAGATAGCAATGGAAAAATGCCATTGGTTCAGTCTCTTCCTGAGGCAACTTCATATTATAGCACCAAGAGACAAACCCATGACATCATTGACACTGACTACTGACTACACCCTCAGGGCTTTTCACCACATGCAGGCTCTGTCCTTCCTCTCCCTGATCCCTTCCTCACCTCTCCAGCTTCTGATGCATCATGCAAGCCAAACTATTGCATGAAGAATGAACAAAGCAGCTTGTTCAAAAATATTCATATACTTTTGTAAATTAAGTTTGTTGTGGTCTCCTCTGATAATTCATTTAAAAAAGGAAGATAGTAGAGAGCAAATGGTGATGTTGTTAGCAGAGCGGCGAACAAGGTGCAATTATACAAGGAAAACTTGAAAAAAGGCAAGAGTTTAGAGAATGGCGAAAGAAGAAATGAGAGAGGAGAGGAATGATGAGTGATACTCAGTGAAGGTGGGTGTGTGACTCAGCTTTAAAATAGTTTAGTGTCAATCATCTTGACAATGGCAACTAGCCTGTCCAGTCTTGATAAATACACAGAGTGGCATTTCCACTGCTGCTTCTCTACACAACATGCACAAATTGCAGTTAGTACCAAAGCTAACACGACAACAAGAACTCTCTCAATTGTTATTGTCTTGGCCTCTTTTACTATCACTTTGGGTGGAATGAGGTGGAATGCAGTCAGTCGGTATTCTATTCTCTTCATGGTTTATGAGGTTTCGATGGCCTCCTTCAACCACCAAACAGATGACATTCAACCTTCTAGGAACTGACTCAGGGCCTTATTAACATTCCAAAACCATGCCAAACAAGTTCCAAGGAACCTGAAAATAATCAGAGGGGATTAACTGGAGTTGTAAAGGCCGTCTTTTGTTTCTGTGTTTCACACGTCATTGATATTTTAATTGTCACTGATATGTCTGCATATAATACATTGTTTTAGGTTATTCTAGAGAAATAGCAGCACTTCAAGCTTTTTTGCAGAATCTTGGTTGCTAACATACAGGGGGATCCTATCTTCAATGCTTCCAGATAAAGGTAACTGCCAAAAGTTAATTAAGAAATTAACCTCAAATGCTTAGGGTCATGTATAAAAATGCCCAGTTGCCCATTATTTTGGCTACCATGGCTAGAAGAAGAGATCTCAGTGACTTTGAAAGAGGGGTCTCAAAGGAGCATAGGGGGTCTAAAGGGTGTGTGTTTGTGTGTGTGCGTATCAGTCACCAGATCTCAACCTAATTGAACACTAATGGAAGATTCTGGAGCGGTGCCCGAGACGCCTAAGATGCAAAAAACTGTCCGAATAGCTGATTTCTGAAGATGTTAAGATCAATAGTTGTCACGTCCTGACCAGTAAAAGGGGTTGTTTGTTATTGTAGTGTGGTCAGGGCGTGGCAGAGGGTGTTTGTTTTGTGTGTTTCGGGGTTTTTGGTGTATGTTCTATATTTTCTATTTCTATGTGTTTATCTGGGTTTTCTATTTCTATGTTGGAGTTTTGGAACGACCTCCAATTAGAAGCAGCTGGTTGTCGTTGCCTCTAATTGGAGGCCATATTTAAGTGGGTTAATTTTCTCTTGTGTTTGTTTCCGTGTATAGTCTGAGCACCTTACAGGACTGTTTTCGTTGTTTGTTTTGTGTAAGTGTATTTTGGTTTTTCCCTTCTAATAAAAAGAAGATGTTCACTATACCTGCTGCAGTTTGGTCCGCTCCCTACAACGACGCTTATGACAATAGTTGCAATATTTCAGCTTTCTGGGTACCACAATTCTGTGAATAATTTAACGTCTTTATATATCTGGCACACCTGGCTTATTTGGTTGTGTATTCTACATCACTATGAACATTTTTAGATATTATTGAGCATATTCTACAATTCTATTTCATACAGGTATGGTCATGCGAAATGTATGCAATAAGACCCAATTGGGTTGTTTGGCGGCCTGTCACGACTTCTGCTAAAGTCGATGCCCCTCCTTGCTCGGGTGGTGCTCGGCGGTCGACGTCACCGGCCTTCTAGCCATCATTGATCAGTTTCTCATTTTCCATTGGTCTTGTCTTGTTTTCCTACACACCTGTTTCCAATCCCATTAATTACACGTTGTGTATTTAACCATCTGTTTCCCCTCATGTCCTTGTCGGTGATTGTTTTTGTTATGTTAAGTGTGTTTTGTATCGGTGTGTGACGGGTATTATGTTACCCATGTTATTTTGTACTTTGGTTGTGGAGTTTTTTTATTTTTTATTAAATACTCCAGAATAACCAATTTGGTTTCTCCTGCGCCTGACTTCCCAGCCACCAACATACACAAATATGACACGGCCATATTGAAAAAAAGGCTTCTGTGGGCTTAATGTGTGAATCCTGTGATGGCCCTGAAATATACAAATCTTTTTAACACCCTGTTCTAGCTGTGTATGTAACATTTGGTGCCTCTATCACCAAAGTTACAATCCAAAAACATAGCTGCCCAACTACACGGAATTGTATGGCTATAAGCCATAGCTATAGCTAATGCTTTCAAAGTTGGTTATATTATATCATTTCAAGACCTTTCCAAATCACTTGTCAAACAAAGTTTAAAATGTATTAGGATTTCCTTTTTAACCTGTTGGGGCTACAGGTTAGCAATGAACCCCGAGTCGGGATTGCTAACAAGGCTGGAAATTCAAAACATCAAAAATCTAATAATTTCAATTTCTCAAACAATCAACTATTTTACACAATTTAAAAGATAAACATCTCCTTAATCTAACCACATTGTTCGATTTTCAAAGCGGCTTCACGGCAAAAGCATAGAGTTAGATTATGTTAGGACAGTACATAGCCACAAAAGTACAAACATCCATTTTCAATTCAAGGTCAGGCGTCACCAAAAGCAGAAACCAGCTAGAATTATGCACTAACCTTTGTCAATCTCCATCAGATGACACTCCTAGGACATTATGTTATACAATACATGCATTTTTTGTTCCATCAAGTTCATATTTATATCCAAAAACAGCATTTTACAGTAGCGTGAAATTCAGATTTTTTTCTTCTCTGAAATGCTTCCGGTGAACATAACAAAATTACTATTCGAAAACATTGGTCAATTATAATATTGTCATTCAAAGAATAATATATTATCATCTCGTAATTGCTACCGAATGGCCAGATCTCAAAATAACTTTACTGGGAAATCACATTTTGCAATAAACGGGGTGCTATGCTAAGAACAATAAACTATGCTATACAGTTAGCATCATCTAATATCGATAATCACATTGTAAATATCCCCTTACCTTTGATTATCTCCATCAGAAGGCACTGCCAGGAATCCCAGGTCCGGAACAAATGTGGTTTCTTTTGACAAAGTTCATAATTTATGTCCAAATAACACCAAGTAGTTAGCATTCATTATGCTCCCACAAAACGTGGTGGGGGGTTGTAAAATCACGCCGAAAAGCTAAAAAAACCTAGTAAATAATCTATTTACGTTCGTTCAAACATGTCAAACGTTGTTTAACATTAATCTTTTGGTCCATTTTTAACGTTAAACATCAGTAATATTTTCACACAACCTATCCTATGTCTAGATAAACAATAATGACAAACTCACGCTTCTCAGATTTATGCGCAGGCGCAAAAAAATGAAGTGATGACATGTCAACTTCCTTGCATTCTAATTTGCTCTCTGTTTATCATAGACGCTTCAAACAACTTTATAAAGATCGTTGACATCTAGTGGAAGCCGTAGGTGTTGCGAAATGAATCCTTTCTCACTATGGTATCTATAAAACAATGACACTAAATAGTACAGTCACAAAATTCACTTTTTTTTGTTGATCTATTTTTCACAGGTTTTTGCCTGCAATATGAGTTTTGTTATACTTACAGACACCATTCAAACTGTTTTAGAAAATTCAGAGTGTTTTCTATCCGAATGTGTTAATAATATGCATATCCTAGCTTCTGAGTTGGTGTAGGAGGCAGTTAAAAATGGGCACATATTTTTTTCAAAATTTCTCAATACTGCCCCCGAGCCCCAACAGTTAAGCAATTTATACATATAATCCTGAAATGTTCCATAGAGGTCAAAGTTCAAACTTCTGTTGACCTGAACATTCCCTGAAAATGTGTCTTATGTATAGCTGTGAATCTAATCTTTAAAGATAACTTGTTGTATACTGACATTGTTTGTCATGGGTAAAATTCCTATGAGAAAATGACTGAGATGGAGGGACAAAAGAGAGCGCGATAACACAGAGAAAGCGCACATTGCTGCACTGCTATCACACATGTTTCCACACAATGAACATAGACCTTCACGAAAATCCCTATGAGACATCGTCACCCCAGTTGAGCCTGACCGACCCCCCTGGACTACTGCCCTTCCTTCACGTGACAGTTGACTGCCAATCTGATAATGCTCCATTGAAACTAGGCCTACCCCTAAACTATATCGAAACTAATTTCACACATGTAATAATAATGTAGCCTGAAGACAAGACTACATTGACAATAGTCTGATGGGTGACAACATTATATATATATCAGTTGTCAAATTGTGAATGAAGGGACTGACGAACAGTGTAATTGACAAAGAAGGAATGGAGCTTACCAAATCATCTTTCAGAGGTTCATGCAGGACAGACGTTTTGATTTACCTATCAGAAATAGCATATTCTAAAGTTTCTAAAACACATATATTTGCAAAATAACACTACAAATTGAGTGGATGAGCTCTACTTCAAAATATAACTTTTTCCAAGAATAACCGCTGTTCTATGCACTCCACACTTCAGCATGCGGCAGTGTAGCCTAGGCTATAAGCACATACTAGCAACATAATAAAACTTAAAATATGCTATTCTGTTCTTTTGAAATACATTTTCTTAGTTCAATAATTTTTCTTAAGACCTGCCAAAACAAAATTATAATGGATTTCTTTGTGAAGGATTTAACACTTGAATTCTTTGTGGTTTTCCATTTTTACACATGGCCTACAGCAACATAAAGAAATGAAAATTCTATCGTAGTCTTCGATTAAAAAAATATATATTCTAATGTTAACTAAGACCTTCATAAACTCAACCAAAGGATTAGTTTTGCGATACCATATATGAAAAGTATTTATTAAACTGTTAGAATGTTGACAAATGACTGGTCATTGGCTTAGAATGGGATGGATCGAGGCTTCGCCTTTCTAGTTTTCTTTTTACTTGTTAAATACAATGGTTTATGGGGCTCCCGAGAGGCGCAGCGGTCTAAGGCACTGCATCTCAGTGCTAGAGGTGTCACTACAGACCCTGGTTCGATTCCAGGCCGTATCACAACTGACCGTGATTGGGAGTCCCATAGGGCGACGCACATTTGGCCCAGCGTCTTCCGGGTTCGGGTTTCAAAAAAATTGAAAATGGGCCTCATAATATTTGTCCCTTTTCTTCTGAGTGGACAGTGCTGATAATCCATGCCGAACAAAACATTGTTTAATTGTCCCATATATGTGAGCTGCGATTGAATTGTCCAGTCTGTGTGATCCCCAAACCATTTCAGCTTCACTGCACTGAAGGTCATTAGAGTCGTCAAGAATAGAGTTACACTTTTCAATGATGCTTTGTATTGTGCTTGAAGCAAGCATGTCATCCTTGTAATTTAAAAAATGTGACTGCAAGGGTTCTTGTAACATAACAATGTGGATTATCGCTAGATGGGTAATTAGTTTAGCAAGATTTGTGAAGTTTGTTGCATTGCACAGAGGACAAGCCAACATATTGCAAACAAGCTTGCATGGGCATCAGATGTTTGTCGTACACTGTGACTGTGAAGCGATTATCCTCTCCGGCAGTTAGGATCAGTTATCCTCTCCGGCAGTTAGGATCAGTTATCCTCTCCGGTAGTTAGGATCAGTTATCCTCTCCGGCAGTTAGGATCAGTTATCCTCTCCGGTAGTTAAGATCAGTTATCCTCTCCGGCAGTTAGGATCAGTTATCCTCTCTGGTAGTTAGGATCAGTTATCCTCTCCGGCAGTTAGGATCAGTTATCCTCTCCGGTAGTTAAGGTCAGTTATCCTCTCCGGCAGTTAGGATCAGTTATCCTCTCCGGTAGTTAAGATCAGTTATCCTCTCCGGTAGTTAAGATCAGTTATCCTCTCCGATAGTTAGGATCAGTTATCCTCTCCGGGAGTTAACCTCTCTAGGGTCGGCGGGACGAAATCGTCCCACCTACTCAACAGCCAGTTGAATCCCGTGGCGCGTTATTCAAATACCTTAGAAATGCTATTACTTCAATTTCTCAAACATATGACTATTTTACACCATTTTAAAGACAAGACTCTCGTTAATCTAACCACACTGTCCGATTTCAAAAAGGCTTTACAACGAAAGCAAAACATTAGATTATGTCAGCAGAGTACCCAGCCAGAAATAATCAGACACCCATTTTTCAAGCTAGCATATAATGTCACATAAACCCAAACCACAGCTAAATGCAGCACTAACCTTTGATGATCTTCATCAGATGACAACCCTAGGACATTATGTTATACAATACATGCATGTTTTGTTCAATCAAGTTCATATTTATATCAAAAACCAGCTTTTTACATTAGCATGTGACGTTCAGAACTAGCATACCCCCCGCAAACTTACGGTGAATTTACTAAATTACTCACGATAAACGTTCACAAAAAACATAACAATTATTTTAAGAATTATAGATACAGAACTCCTCTATGCACTCGCTATGTCCGATTTTAAAATAGCTTTTCGGTGAAAGCACATTTTGCAATATTCTCAGTAGATAGCCCGGCATCACAGGGCTAGCTATTTAGACACCCACCAAGTTTAGCACTCACCAAAATCAGATTTACTATAAGAAAAATGTTATTACCTTTGCTGGCTTCGTCAGAATGCACTCACAGGACTTCTACTTCAATAACAAATGTTGGTTTGGTTCAAAATAATCCATAGTTATGTTTAAATATCCTCTGTTTTGTTTGTGCGTTCAAGACACTACCCGAATGGTAAAGAAGGGTGACGCGCACGATGCATTTCGTGACAAAAAATGTCTAAATATTCCATTACCGTACTTCGAAGCATGTCAACCGCTGTTTAAAATCAATTTTTATGCCATTTTTCTCGTAAAAAAGCGATAATATTCCGACCGGGAAAGCGTGTTTAGGTTCAAAGACGAAAGAAAATAAAGCATGGGGTCGACTCGTGCACGCGCCTCAGCCCATTGTCCTCTGATAGAGCACTTACCAAAGGCGCTAATGTGTTTCAGCCAGTGGCTGGAATTACATCATTCAGCTTTTTCCCGCCTTCTGAGAGCCTATGGGAGCCGTAGGAAGTGTCACGTTACAGCAAAGATCCTCAGTCTTCAATAAACAGAGTCAAGAAGCTCAAGGAATGGTCAGAGAGGGCACTTCCTGTACAGAATCTTCTCAGGTTTTTGCCTGCCATATGAGTTCTGTTATACTCACAGACACCATTCAAACAGTTTTAGAAACTTTAGGGTGTTTTCTATCCAAAGCCAATCATTATATGCATATTCTAGTTTCTGGGCAGTAGTAATAACCAGATTAAATCGGGTACGTTTTTTATCCGGCCGTGTAAATACTGCCCCCTACCCCCAACAGGTTAAGATCAGTTATCCTCTCCAATAGTTAGGATCAGTTATCCTCTCCGGTAGTTAAGATTATTTATCCTCTCCGATAGTTAGGATCAGTTATCCTCTCCGGTAGTTAAGATCCGTTATCCTCTCCGGTAGTTAGGATCAGTTATCCTCTCCGGCAGTTAAGATCAGTTATCCTCTCCGGCAGTTAAGATCAGTTATCCTCTCCGATAGTTAGGATAAGTTAACCTCTCCGGTAGTTAAGATCAGTTATCCTCTCCGGGCAGTTAGGATAAGTTAACCTCTCCGGCAGTTAGGATCAGTTATCCTCTCCGGTAGTTAAGATCAGTTATCCTCTCCGGTAGTTAGGATCAGTTATCCTCTCCGGCAGTTAAGATCAGTTATCCTCTCCGGCAGTTAAGATCAGTTATCCTCTCCGATAGTTAGGACCAGTTATCCTCTCCGGTAGTTAAGATCAGTTATCCTCTCCGGTAGTTAAGATCAGTTATCCTCTCCGATAGTTAGGATAAGTTAACCTCTCCGGTAGTTAAGATCAGTTATCCTCTCCGGGCAGTTAGGATAAGTTAACCTCTCTGGCAGTTAGGATCAGTTATCCTCTCCGGTAGTTAAGATCAGTTATCCTCTCCGGTAGTTAGGATCAGTTATCCTCTCCGGCAGTTAAGATCAGTTATCCTCTCCGGCAGTTAAGATCAGTTATCCTCTCCGATAGTTAGGACCAGTTATTCTCTCCGGTAGTTAAGATCAGTTATCCTCTCCGGTAGTTAAGATCAGTTATCCTCTCCGATAGTTAGGATAAGTTAACCTCTCCGGTAGTTAAGATCAGTTATCCTCTCCGGGCAGTTAGGATAAGTTAACCTCTCTGGCAGTTAGGATCAGTTATCCTCTCCGGTAGTTAAGATCAGTTATCCTCTCCGGTAGTTAGGATCAGTTATCCTCTCCGGCAGTTAAGATCAGTTATCCTCTCCGGCAGTTAAGATCAGTTATCCTCTCCGATAGTTAGGACCAGTTATTCTCTCCGGTAGTTAAGATCAGTTATCCTCTCCGGTAGTTAAGATCAGTTATCCTCTCCGATAGTTAGGATAAGTTAACCTCTCCGGTAGTTAAGATCAGTTATCCTCTCCGGGCAGTTAGGATAAGTTAACCTCTCCGGCAGTTAGGATCAGTTATCCTCTCCGATAGTTAGGATCAGTTATCCTCTCTGGGCAGTTAGGATCAGTTATCCTCTCCGGTAGTTAAGATCAGTTATCCTCTCCGATAGTTAGGATCAGTTATCCTCTCTGGGCAGTTAGGATCAGTTATCCTCTCCGGTAGTTAAGATCAGTTATCCTCTCCGATAGTTAGGATCAGTTATCCTTTCCGGGCAGTTAGGATCAGTTCTCCTCTCGGGCAGTTAGGATAAGTTAACCTCTCCGGCAGTTAGGATAAGTTAACCTCTCCGGTAGTTATGATCAGTTAACCTCTCCGGGAGTTAAGATCAGTTATCCTCTCCGGGCAGTTAGGATCAGTTATCCTCTCCAGGGCAGTTAGGATCAGTTCTCCTCTCGGGCAGTTAGGATAAGTTAACCTCTTACATCTAGACGTTCCGCTAGCGGAACACCTGCTCCAATAGCCAATGATGGGCGTGGCGCGAATGACAAATTCCTCAAAAATACAAAAACTTCAATTTTTCAAACATATGACTATTTTACACCATTTTAAAGACAAGACTCTCCTTTATCTAACCACACTGTCCGATTTCAAAAAGGCTTTACAACGAAAGCAAAACATTAGATTATGTCAGCAGAGTACCCAGCCAGAAATAATCAGACACCCATTTTTCAAGCTAGCATATAATGTCACATAAATCCAAACCACAGCTAAATGCAGCACTAACCTTTGATGATCTTCATCAGATGACACCCCTAGGACATTATGTTATACAATACATGCATGTTTTGTTCAATCAAGTTCATATTTATATCAAAAACCAGCTTTTTACATTAGCATGTGACGTTCAGAACTAGCATTCCCCCCGCAAACTTCCGGTGAATTTACTAAATTACTCACGATAAACGTTCACAAAAAAACATAACAATTATTTTAAGAATTATAGATACAGAACTCCTCTATGCACTCGCTATGTCCGATTTTAAAATAGCTTTTCGGTGAAAGCACATTTTGCAATATTCTCAGTAGATAGCCCGGCATCACAGGGCTAGCTATTTAGACACCCAGCAAGTTTAGCACTCACCAAAGTCAGATTTACTATAAGAAAAATGTTATTACCTTTGCTGTTCTTCGTCAGAATGCACTCCCAGGACTTCTACTTCAATAACAAATGTTGGTTTGGTCCCAAATAATCCATTGTTATATCCAAATAGCGGCGTTTTGTTCGTGCGTTCAAGACACTATCCGAATGGTAAAGAAGAGTGACGAGCACGACGTATTTCGTGACAAAAAATGTCTAAATATTCCATTACCGTACTTCGAAGCATGTCAACCGCTGTTTAAAATCAATTTTTATGCCATTTTTCTCGTAAAAAAGCGATAATATTCTGACTTGGAATCTGCGTTTAGGTAAAAAGACGAAAGAAAATAAAGCATGGGGTCGACTCGTGCACGAGCCAAAGCCCATTGTCCTCTGATCGGCCACTTACCAAAAGCGATAATGTGTTTCAGCCAGAGGCTGCCTCGATATCATTCAGCTTTTTCCCGGGTTCTGAGAGCCTATGGGAGCCGTAGGAAGTGTCACGTTACAGCAAAGATCCTCAGTCTTCAATAAAAAGAGCCAAGATGAACAAGAACTTGTCAGACAGGTCACTTCCTGTATGGAATCTTCTCAGGTTTTTGCCTGCCTTATGAGTTCTGTTATACTCACAGACACCATTCAAACATTTTTAGAAACTTTAGGGTGTTTTCTATCCAAAGCCAATAATTATATGCATATTCAAGTTTCTGGGCAGGAGTAATAATCAGATTAAATCGGGTACGTTTTTTATCCGGCCGTGAAAATACTGCCCCCTAGCCATAACAGGTTAACCTCTCTGGCAGTTAGGATCAGTTATTCTCTCCGGTAGTTTTGAATGCTGGCTTTTCTTTTTGTTCATTTGTGATTGTTGTTTTGTTGTAATTTTTATTTATTAAGGATAAGGTTGTGGGAGACAAAAAAGAAAGGGGCATGTGTTATCAAGCACTATTTCTATCATGTGTGATCAGCATGCAGAGTATATGACGTATTCTTACCTGGGTGTATTATATCAATTTTGAATATTGAGGAATCAATCTAGTTATTCAATGTCTAGGTAATTCCATGAGAAATGTTCCAGGAAATGGTGGTACCAGGAAGAATGCCATTTGTTTGTCACATGACATGCTGTGCATTCATTGAGACGGCTGTAATCAGTGGGGAAAAACCACAGTGATTGGAACATTTTCACATTGTGGCAGATAGAAGTATGACAAATAGAACTGACAATCATTTTAGGATCCTTTTCTATAAACACTTTTACATCACAACCCAAGGCTCAATGCGATCCACCAGTTATTCATTATGTTAATGTCTGTCTATCTAGGAAAATGCATGGTTTTGTGTTGTCAAGTGAGTTAAGGTGTTTTCTTGAACAATAGGTTGCAGGTTCATTCCCTGGTTGGGGCAAGTATGGGACCAACTCTTATAGTGGCGCTACACGATCAGAGTTGGACAGGCTTGAATTCTCAATTGTGACTACCCTTTTAAGAGTTAGACAAAATTTAAGACAGCACAATGTTTGAAGTTGACATATTGCCTTCGGAAAGTACTCAGACCCCTTGACTTTTTCTACATTTTGTTATGTTACAGCCTTATTCTAAAATGTATTAAATAAATGGTTTTCCTTATCAATCTACACACAATACCCCATAATGACAAAGTGAAAAAAAGGTTTTAAGAAATGTTTGCAAATGTATTACAAATAAAAAACAGAAATACCTTATTTACATAAGTACTCAGACCCTTTGCTATGAGACTCAAAATTGAGCACAGGTGCACCCTGTTTCCATTGATCATCCTTGAGATGTTTCTACAACTTGATTGGAGTCCACCTGTGGTAAATTCAATTGATTGGACATGATTTGGAAAGGCACACACCTGTCTATATAAGGTCCCACAGTTGACAGTGCATGTCAGAACAAAAACCAAGCAATGTGGTCAAAGGAATTCTCCGTAGAGCTCCGAGACAGGATTGTGTCGAGGCACACATCTGGGGAAGGGTACCAAAAAAAATGTTTGCAGCATTGAAGGTCCCAAGAACACAGTGGCCTCCATCATTCTTAAATGAAAGAAGTTTGGAACCACCAAGACGCTTCCTAGAGCTGGCCGCCCGGCCTACTGAGCAATTGGGGGAGAA
This sequence comes from Salmo salar, assembly GCF_965601325.2. Lineage (NCBI taxonomy): Eukaryota > Metazoa > Chordata > Actinopteri > Salmoniformes > Salmonidae > Salmo > Salmo salar. Next base: position 24,374,811 of record NC_138297.1, on the reverse strand, counting down.
GGGCCTTTGTCAGGGAGGTGACCAAGAACCCGATGGCCACTCTGACAGAGCTCCAGAGGTCCTTTGTGTAGATGGGAGAACCTTCCAGGAGTTTAAACATCTCTGCAGCACTTCACCAATCAAGCCTTTATGGTAGAGTGGCCATATGGGAGCCACTCATCAGTAAAAGGCATATGACATCCCGCTTGTAGTTTGTCAAAACGTACCTAAAGGACTCTCAGATCCTGAGATAAAAGATTCTCTGGTCTGATGAATCCAATAACTATTTGGCCTGAATGTCACATCTGGAGGAAACCTGGCACCATCCCTACGGTGAAGCATGGTGGTGGCAGCATCATTCTGTGGGGATGTTTTTCAGCGGCAGGGATTGGGAAACTAATCAGGATCGAGGGAAAGATGATCAGAGCAAAGTACAGAGAGATCCTTGATGAAAACCTGCTCCAGAGCATTCAGGACGTTAGACTGGGGCGAAGGTTTACCTTCCAACAGGACAATGACTCTAAGCACATGTCATAGGCGTCCTAAGGATAGGACCAAGGCGCAGCGGTTAAAGTGCTCATCTTCTTAATTTATTTAAAGAAAACACTTAAAACAAAACAAACAAACGACGAAAAACAGTTACATGAGGCTCCCAGGCTATACAGAAAATAACCACCCACAAAACACAAGTGAAACAAACCTATGGCCTCCAATTAGAGGCAACGACAACCAGCTTCCTCTAATTGGAGGTCCTACCAAAAACCCAACATAGAAATAGAAAACTAGATTTAAACATAGAAATAGAAAACATAGAACCTAAACCAAAAACACCAAAACACACAAAACAAACACCCCCTGCCACGCCCTGACCAAACTACAATGACAAATAACCCCTTTTACTGGTCAGGACGTGACAGCACACAGCCAAGACAATGCAGGAGTGGCTTGGACAAGTCTCTGAATGTCCTTGAGTGGCCCAGCCAGAGCCCAGACATGAACCCTATTGAACATCTCTGTGCAGCGACGCTCCCCATCCAACCTGACAGAGCTTGAGAGGATCCACAGAGAAAAATGGGAGAAACTTCCCAAATACATGTGTGCCAAGCTTGTAGTGTCACACCCAAGAATACTCAAGGCTGTAATCGCTGCATAAGATGCTTCAATGAAGTACTGAGTAAAGGGTCTGAATACTTTTGTAAATGTCATATCAGTTTTGTATTTTTAATACATTTGCAAACATTTCTAAAAAACAGTTTTTGCTTTGTCATTATGGGGTATTGTGTGTAGATGATGAGTGGAAAAAAACATTTAATCCATTTTAGAATACGGTTGTAATGTAACAGAATGTGGAAAAAGTCAAGGGGTCTGAATACTTTCCGAATGCACTTTATGTCTTCTGACTTGGGGGCCCAAGCTTTACCTTAATGGGATTCACAAGTTCCTCACATGATACGTGGTTGTGTGGTTGAGTGGGAAACATTCCCAAAGCAAATGTCATATTAATTTCCTGAGGTTGGAGGTTCTATTCTTCTGACTGTCTCACATTGTCTCCTTGTCTTCCTGTTTCTAATGTCTAAATAAAGCATTTGAAAATAGTGTTGGAATTTCCATTGGTTCAAATAATAATAATACATGGGACTTATAAAGCGCTTTTCAAGGACCCAAAGTCGCTTTAGAATTATAGAAAAAAAAGAAAGAAAAAAACATGGGGCATAACATAACATCAGACTAAACAAAACATGAATTAAGAGTGGGATGTTCTGATTACGGCGAGGGAAGTACCTGGTTAGCTTAGAAGTATGTAGCTAGCTAGTGCCAGCACAGTAGATGGCGGCATTCACCCATTTATTTGCAGACCACCATAATACCATAGCAGAAGTAGCTAGCTAACGTTAGCTATGACACCGGTCCCGGCGAGGGCAAAGGACACTGTGTACCGTGTTCTAGCTAGCTAGCTAGCTACTTCCCTTGTCGTAACGTCGTTATCAAAACTGCAAAAAACATAGTACGTGTCCAAACTCTTGTGTTAATTATCCATAGCAAACATAATGGATTTTAAAAGAAGACCGTTTACCATTGAAAACAATTGTCAGGTACGGTCTGAGAGAATGCTCTGATCATTGGCTGATCCCTCCTGATGACCTAGATATAATCATGTGATCCTTCCTTAACCCATGCAGCTGATTACAGTAAAATGGTTGAAGCCCGCAAAGGCAATGTCCATGCTAAAATGGCCTTTTGGCCACTAGAGGCCTCTATCCATCTCTTTGACTTAGCACATTGACTTCTATTGAACCAGAAATAAAATGAGTCAAATTCCACATGAGCTTCTCCAAGCTCTGATGCTGCTGCTGGTCATTAGTAGCCTACCAAACTTGCTAACTGCCTGGTACTCAGCACTCTATTGTCCCTCTAATCACTCTGACATCAATGCAAATGTATTCGAAAATCTAATCAAACACTTCATGAAAGCACATGAGCTCATGTTGCGCAACATTTCTATAGGCTATGCCATTGCGGGAGAAAACAGAGTGATGGCTGCTAATAAAAAGAGGAGGTTCCCATCAGCTTTCTATAGGCTAGGCCTACTATATTTATTTCTCAACTTTCCTAATATTAAGCACATTGCTTAGATTTACAACAGGACTACTACTTGTCTGGCATGAAAATAAATCACGTGGAAAAGCGTCTTTAAGTGCATAGATGACATATATTTATTCCCACTGCCCCTGTTTCGATACAGGTGCATGACAATGGTCCATTCAAAATCAAAACAAGTGTCACATATACACTGCTCAAAAAAATAAAGGGAACACTTAAATAACACATCCTAGATCTGAATGAAAGAAATAATCTTATTAAATACTTTTTTCTTTACATAGTTGAATGTGCTGACAACAAAATCACACAAAAATAATCAATGGAAATCCAATTTATCAACCCATGGAGGTCTGGATTTGGAGTCACACTCAAAATTTAAGTGGAAAACCACACTACAGGCTGATCCAACTTTGATGTAATGTCCTTAAAACAAGTCAAAATGAGGCTCAGTAGTGTGTGTGGCCTCCACGTGCCTGTATGACCTCCCTACAACGCCTGGGCATGCTCCTGATGAGGTGGCGGATGGTCTCCTGAGGGATCTCCTCCCAGACCTGGACTAAAGCATCCGCCAACTCCTGGACAGTCTGTGGTGCAACGTGGCATTGGTGGATGGAGCGAGACTTGATGTCCCAGATGTGCTCAATTGGAATCAGGTCTGGGGAACGGGCGGGCCAGTCCATAGCATCAATGCCTTCCTCTTGCAGGAACTGCTGACAGACTCCAGCCACATGAGGTCTAGCATTGTCTTGCATTAGGAGGAACCTAGGGCAAACCGCACCAGCATATGGTCTCCCAAGGGGTCTGAGGATCTCATCTCGGTACCTAATGGCAGTCAGGCTACCTCTGGCGAGCACATGGAGGGCTGTGCGGTCCCCCAAAGAAATACCACCCCACACCATGACTGACCCACCGCCAAACCGGTCATGCTGGAGGATGTTGCAGGCAGCAGAACGTTCTCCACGGCATCTCCAGACTCTGTCACGTCTGTCACGTGGTCAGTGTGAACCTGCTTTCATCTGTGAAGAGCAAAGGGCGCCAGTGGCGAATTTTCCAATCTTGGTGTTCTCTGGCAAATGCCAAACGTCCTGCACGGTGTTGGGCTGTAAGCACAACCCCCACCTGTGGATGTCGGGCCCTCATACCACCCTCATGGAGTCTGTTTCTGACCGTTTGAGCAGACACATGCACATTTGTGACCTGATGGAGGTCATTTTGCAGGGCTCTGGCAGTGCTTCTGCTGCTCCTCTTTGCACAAAGGCGGAGGTAGCGGTCCTGCTGCTGGGTTGTTGCCCTCCTACGGCCTCCTCCACGTCTCCTGATGTACTGGCCTGTCTCCTGGTAGCGCCTCCATGCTCTGGACACTACGCTGACAGACACAGCAAACCTTCTTGCCACAGCTCGCATTGATGTGCCATCCTGGATGAGCTGCACTACCTGAGCCACTTGTGTGGGTTGTAGACTCCGTCTCATGCTACCACTAGAGTGAAAGCACCGCCAGCATTCAAAAGTGACCAAAACATCAGCCAATAAGCATAGGAACTGAGAAGTGTTCTGTAGTCTCCACCTGCAGAACCACTCCTTTATTGGGGGTGTCTTGCTTATTGCCTATAATTTCCACCTGTTGTCTATTCCATTTGCACAACAGCATGTGAAATTTATTGTCATTCAATGTTGCTTCCTAAGTGGATAGTTTGATTTCACAGAAGTGTGATTGACTTGGAGTTACATTGTGTTGTTTAAGTGTTCCCTTTATTTTTTTGAGCAGTATATTATTTAGTATATGTAAAGACAATATTAAATCAAGATTAGTCTGATGGGTGACAATATTAGCCTATAACTTGTGAATTATATATTATCACTTGTGAATGTTGCCCAGCATAAGAAACAATGCCTTTTTTTGGCGACTTTTTCGAATCATAGTCGCACACCTCATGTAGCCTAGCCCATAGGCCTCTATGTTTTGATAAGGTTTGTATCACAACTAAAGTGGCCAAATAACTTCTTACAATTAAGCACATTAATCTGCTTTACAAGGGGTGTAGAGCCTAACTGGCATACATAAGCAGCGCGTGAGTTTCAAGTTTGGGGAAGATAACCATAAAAATGCACCTTTATAATAAAAGCATTACATGCAAAATTGCATTTGCAGTCACTTTTGATAGTGGTGTTTTCCGCTAATGGAACATTCAAGCTTATAGCCTACTACCATGTGTGCACTGCTGCGCTTATAATGTGAAGAAATAGACTAATAGTTTATCAACATTTTAAGCTAAACGTTCTGATCTGTTGCGTCAGACTCATTGCTTTTAAAAGGTTTTAGATGCGAGTGGTTGTATTAATTTGGGATCTATTGCATCCCACAACTGTCCCAGACTATGTTTGTAATATTAATTCTCACACACAATAGAAAAGGTCGACTTTTGTACTGTGGGGGATAGTAGATTGACATAGGCTAGTGCTTTTGCTGTTCGTTAGGCTTACTTATCTTGTTGGCTGACAAAAATTAAATGTGGACAGTTCTTCCAATGTCTTCAATATGCACCTCAGAATTGGATAAGGATACGCCCAGTTGCGTCCCCGATATGTCTGTCTTCACTTGTTGCCTGTGAGAAAGACCAGATCACATGACGGAGAGCCATGTGAGTGAGAGGCGTTTCTGATTGTGCAGCACACTCAGGGAGAAGGGCACTCCAGGCTGCAAAAAGCATTTTTTTTAGGGTGGATTACAGCCTCAAAGGGGATGCCGCCGTGAAATTATAGGCATTATCAAGTGCTTGTCAAATTGTGAATGAGAGACTATTGGAGTGTGTACAGCCTACGCAAAAAAAGCAGAGCAAATGCCTTTCAAGCGACTTTTTCAAATCATCATTAGTCTCATCATGCAGCCTTACAATGTATTAAAAATCTAAACATATAGCCCAACGTTTGTAGAACAACTAAAGTTACATTAATAACTCTAAATTAAGCATATAGGAGTACCTATTTCTTTGTTAACTGCTCAACACAGAATAGCCACATGTGCGCACTCCCTCAAATCGTTCGGAGAAAATATTTCAATTCTTTCTTCAGTTTTGTTCAATTGTGTTCTTCAAACTATAAAATAATATAAAATAATGCCACGGAATTATAAGCAAATCTTGTCTGCTAAATGAACCAGTGTAGCCCACAGCCATATGTCATAGCCACATCAGGGCCTAACATCAGGACAACTCAGAGTATGCTATTCTTTTCTTCTGAAATAGACTACATTTTCTTAATATCATGCTTCTTTAGACCTGTCTAAAATAACCTGTTATGGCTAGGGGGCAGTATTTTCACGGCTGGATAAAAAACATACCCGATTTAATCTGGTTACCACTCCTACCCAGTAACTAGAATATGCATATACTTATTACATATGGATAGAAAACACCCTAAAGTTTCTAAAACTGTTTGAATGGTGTCTGTGAGTATAACAGAACTTAAATGGCAGGTCAAAACCTGAGAGATTCCTTTACAGGAAGTGGCCTGTCTGACCATTTCTTGAACTTCTTTTCCATCTCTATCGTTTACTAAGGATCTCTGCTCTAACGTGACACTTCCTACGTCGTCCATAGGCGCTCAGAGCCCGGGAAAAACCTGAATGTCGTCATCCCAGCCCCAGGCTGAAACAAATTATCGCCTTTCTCAAGTGGCCGATCAAGGGACTCTGGGCTTAGGCTCGTGACCCGACCGCCCCCGCCTTTGTGATTTTTTCCTCTGTTTGCCGAAAAGGAGATTCCCTGTCGGAATATTATCGCTTTTCTACGAGAAAAATGGCGTAAAAATTGATTTTAAACAGCGGTTGACATGCTTCGAAGTACGGTAATGGAATATTTAGAATTTTTTTGTCACGAATTGCGCCATGCGCACGACCCTTCTTTACCATTTCGGATAGTGTCTGGAACGCACGAACAAAACGCCGCTATTCGGATATAACGATGGATTATTTTGGACCAAACCAACATTTGTTATTGAAGTAGCAGTCCTGGGAGTGCATTCTGACGAAGACAACAAAAGTTAATGAAACTTTTATAATAGTAAAGCTGATATTGGTGAGTGCTAAACTTGCCGGGTGTCTAAATAGCTAGCCCGTGATGCCTGGGCTATGTACTTAGAATATTGCAAAATGTGCTTCCACCAAAAAGCTATTTTAAAATCGGACATATCGAGTGCATAGAGGAGTTCTGTATCTATAATTCTTAAAATAATTGTTATGCTTTTTGTGAACGTTTATCGTGAGTAATTTAGTAAAATGTTAGCGAATTCCCCGGAAGTTTGCGGGGGGTATGCTAGTTCTGAACGTCACATGCTAATGTAAAAAGCTGGTTTTTGATATAAATATGAACTTGATTGAACAAAACATGCATGTATTGTATAACATAATGTCCTAGGGTTGTCATCTGATGAAGATCATAAAAGGTTAGTGCTGCATTTAGCTGTCTTCTGGGTTTTTGTGACATTATATGCTAGCTTGAAAAATGGGTGTCTGATTATATCTGGCTTGGTACTCTGCTGACATAATCTAATGTTTTGCTTTCGTTGTAAAGCCTTTTTGAAATCGGATAGTGTGGTTAGATAAAGGAGAGTCTTATCTTTAAAATGCTGTGAAATAGTCATATGTTTGAAAAATTGAAGTTTTTGTATTTTAGAGGAGTTTGTATTTCGCGCCACGCCCATCATTGGATATTGGAGCAGGTGTTCCGCTAGCGGAACGTCTAGATGTAAGAGGATAAATAATGGATTTATTGTTAAGGTGTAGGCTATATTACATGGATTTATTAGACTTTTTAAAATGTCTTGTAGACTATGTGTGGAAGCCAGGAGATCCTAAATGTGTTTATGTTAATTAACGGTCAATTACCGTGAGACTGACAGTTATTTGCTTGACAATCACAGGCTGACGAAATTTCGTGACCGCCTAAGGAGTGGCATGTCTCGCTTCCTCTTCCATCTCTGTCTCTATGTTGATGCAAATAAGGAGGCGTTTGTGCAGATGCAGAAACACCCACATGCAGGAACATCCTGAATTGTGGGCTGCAAAAGCACCCTTCTCTACACATTTGGGGTGGCAAATAGCCTTGAGGTTAGAGAGTTGGTTTGAGTTGGTACAGTTACCAGAATGTGGCTGGTTTGAATCCTGGTGCCAAGTTGAAAAATTGTTGTGTTCTTGAGCAAGACACTTAATCCCAATTGCTCCAGAGATGCAGTTAATAATGGCCATGACCAATGTTCCCTGAAATGTTTTCGTCACTGCGCAAATGTCAGGTCTGCTGAGCACAAACAGCGATTCTATTGTTCAGCCTATGTGTGGTGTTCAATGTAGGCCTACATTCCATGAGACTTTTGAAAAAAACATGCACGGCTTGACATTAACCTGTTTATCCACTTGTCCTTCAGACAAGGAGGTGACTGAAAATGTTGTTGTGCTGTTTCTTGGAAGAAACCACTTTACAAAATAAAATGCATTATTATTATTCCCATAACATTATTACAGACAATCACACCAATTATTCTACCCTCCGCCTATTGGCTATTTAGCTCATTCAAGCCTGTCTCAAAATATAACACTGCCCCATTAAGGCAAAAAAAGCTCTTTACTTGACTCACTTTTCAAAGATGTCTAGAAATGCACGTTTTGTGCTCTTGTAGGAAGCAATCACTCCCCCATTGCTGACTACAAATTATCTATAACTGGGCTAATAAATCACTAACTAGCAAAACCACCGATTAAATGGCCCATCCAGTTTGGCTAAATAGTTCAGATACAGGCATTCCTCGTAAGCCCCGTGACCTCCAAACCTCAAAAACTGTGTGACCTGAGCACAACAAATGGCAGGTACCCTAGTGGTTAGAGCGTTGGGCCAGTAACTGCAAGGTTGCTGGAGGGAATCCCCATAGCTGACAAGGTACAAATCTGTTGTTCTGCCCCTGAACAAGGCAGTTACTGTTACAGCCACTGTTCCCCGGTAGGCTGTCATTGTAAATAAGAATTTGTTCTTAAAACCTGTTGGGGCTAGGGGGCAGTATTTTCACGGCCGGATGAAAAACGTACCCAATTTGAAAAGGTTACTACTCTGGCCCAGAAACTAGAATATGCATATTATTAGTAGATTTGGATAGAAAACACTCTGAAGTTTCTAAAACTGTTTGAATGGTGCCAGTAAGTATAACAGAACTCATATGGCAGGCAAAAACCTGAGAAAAATACAAGCAGGAAATGAAAATCTTGTGGCTGTACTATTTTCAAGTCATTGCCAATGGAACACACAGTGACAAAGGACTCATTTTGCACTTCCTAAGGCTTCCACTAGATGTCAACAGTCTTTAGAAAGTTGTTTGAAGCATCTATGATGAACAGAGACCGAATGAGAAGGAAGGGAAGTTGATGTCCCTGGGACGACATCACTTCATTGCCGCGCGTTCATGTGAAATGAGACCTTGTGTTCCAAAACGTTTTTCAAGACACAGGAAAGGTCCGGTTGAAATATTACCGAAGTTTCACATTAAAATGGCACTAAAGATTGATGCTATACAACATTTGACATGTTTGAACGAACGTAAATGGATTTTTTGGGGGGCTTTTCGTCGTGAAATTTCCCTCGCGAACCTACATTTTGAGTAGCCTACTGAACGCGCTAACAACATGGAACAACATGGAGTTATTTGGACATAAATTATGAACTTTATCGAACAAAACAACATTTGTTGTGGACCTGGGATTCCTGGAAGTGCCTTCTGGTGAAGATTATTAAAGGTAAGTGAATATTTCTAATGTTATTTATGATTTTAGATGATTCCAACATGGCGGCTATCTGTATTGTGTAGTGTATTTTTCTGAGCACAGTACTCAGATTATTGCAAAGTGTGCTTTCCCAGTAAAGTTATTTTGAAATCTGTCAATGCGGTTGCATTCAGGAGATGTTGATCTATAATTCTTTGAATAACAGTTTAATATTTTATCCATGTTTTATAATGAGTATTTTTGTAAATTCACCGGCAGTTTTGGGGGAGATACATTTTCTGAACGTCACGTGCCGATTTAAAATGCTGTTTTTGGATATAAATATGAACTTGATAGAACAAAAAATGCATGTATTGTCTAACATAATGTCCTAGGAGTGTCATCTGATGAAGATCATCAAAGGTTAGTGCTGCATTTAGCTGTGGTTTTGGTTTTTGTGACATATATGCTTGCTTTGAAAATGGCTGTGTGTAATGTTTTGTCTATGTACTGTCCTAACATAATCTAACTTTATGCTTTCGTCGTAAAGCCTCTTTGAAATCGGACAACGTGGTTGGATTAAGGAGATGTTTATCTTTCAAATGGTGTAAAATAGTTGATTGTTTGAGAAATTGAAATTATTAGATTTTTGCTGTTTTGAATTTCGCGCCATGTATCTTGTCAAGCAATCCCGTCACAGGGATCAGAACGGGAAGGGGTGGCCCCAAGAGGTTTTAACTGACTTGCCTAGTTAAAAAAAAAAAAAAAAATATGAACAAATGTGCCCAGGTGGCAACATGCACTTTGATCTCAAAACAAGCACATCTGCTCAAGCTGTAAAAAATAGTTCAAAATGAATTGCACAGATCCAAATATGGTAATGGCCTATTTGGATATAGTTCTACTGCAGCTCTGATTGGTTATGGCATACCGGTCTGTGTAGAGTAGGGGCCTGAGTTGTGCCTCAATGCAATAGAATTCTAATAGAATTCTACTCCAATGTGTTCTGCCTACAACAAAATCTGTTTTGTTTTATTTCGGTGTGCTGCATTGAAAGTGGCTGGTATTGCGTTGATTCGATCACAATTCTCACAGCAAAGGGAAATGTTGATAGTGTTAACTAATGGTGAAAACTCTAGAAAGTTGAGTGATGCTCAATCTTGTGCTTGCCTGTAAGGGCTGATATTTCTTGTGTGCAGCAGTCCCGGGGAGCAGCGTGCCTGCGCTTACGCTCAGCTTAGAGGGAACATTGGCTATAAGCCACTATCTGTAGGAGTTGGGATATGGAAGAAAACACATTTCCAAATTCTCACAGCACCTACCAATCCCAGAAAATGGCGCCGAAGAACATGGCTGACGTTTTACATTCTCCCAACCAATTGTGCAATTTATTTTTTTTGCGTTTTGTGTAACTTCTTTTTTAACTTATTGTGTACATAATGTTGCTGCTACCGTCTCTTATGACTGAAAATAACTTCTGGACATCAGAAAAGTGATTACTCACCACGGACTGGAAGATACGCTTTCCTTTAACGAGTCCAACGAGAAGGATATCCTGCTTTCACTGGAACAGGCCCAGATCCATGCCTTTTGTGTGAAGAAAAGACGCCGGGAAAAAGGGGACGCAGATCGGGGATCCTTCTGAGAAGCCGGAGGTGAAGTAAACTCCCAATGACTTCCATTCTCCTTGCTAACGTGCAATCCTTAGAAAATAAAATTGATGACCTATTATCAAGATTATCCTACCAACGCAACATTAAAAAATATAACATCATATGTTTCACCGAGATGTGGCTGAACGAAGAAACGAACAATATAGAGTTGGTGGGATTCTCCATGCACTGGCAGAACAGAGGCGCAACCTCTGGTAAGACGAGGGGTGGGGGTGTGTGTCTTTTTTTCAATAACAGCTGGTGTACGATGTCCAAAATTAAAGAAGTATCGAGGTATTGCTCACCTGAGCTAGAGTACCTTTGTAGTTGTTGACCACAATATCTACCAAGAGAGTTCTCATCTGTATTATTCGTAGCCATCTATTTACCACCACAAAGCGAAGCTGGCACTAAGACCGCTCTCAACCAACTCTATAAGGCCATAAGCAAAGAAGAAAATGCTCACCCAGAAGCTGTGCTTCTAGTGGCCGGGGACTGTAATACAGGCAAACTTAATTCAGTTTTACCAAATTTTTACCAGCATGTCAACCAGGGGGAAAAAAAATCCTAGACCACCTTTACTCCACACACAGAGAAGCATAGAAAGCTCTCCCCCGCCCTCCATTTGGCAAATCTGACCACAATATCCTCCTGATTCCAGCTTACAAGCAAAAACTAAAGCAGGAAGTACCAGTGACTCGCTCAATACGGAACTGGTCAGGTGACACGGATGCTACACTACAGGACTGTTTTGCTAGCACAGACTGGAATATGTTCCGGGATTCATCCAATGGCATTGAGGAATACACCACCTCAGTCATTGGCTTCATCAATAAGTGCATTGACGACGTCATCCCCACAGTGACTGTACGTACATATCCCAACCAAAAGCCATGGATTACAGGCAACATCCGCATCGAGCTAAAGGCTAGAGCTGCCGCTTTCAAGGAGTGGGAGACTAATCCGGACACATAAGAAATCCCACTATGCCCTCAGACGAACCATCAAAAAAGCAAAGCGTCAATACAGGATTAAGATTGAATCCTACTACACCGGCTATGATGCTCGTCGGATGTGGCAGGGCTTGAAAACTATTACGGACTACAAAGGGAAACCCGGACGCAAGCTGCCCAGTGACACGAGCGTACCATACAAGCTCAATGCGTTTTATGCTCGCTTTGAGGCAAGCAACACTGAAGCATGCACGAGAGCACCAGCTGTTCTGGATGACTGTGTGGTAATGCTCTTGGTAGCTGATGTGAACAAAATCTTTAACTTCTATGGGCTAGGTGGGACAGCCAGTGAAATATCAGGGCTGAAAATTCAAAAACAACAAAATGTCATAATTCAACTTTCTCAAACGTACAACTATTTTACACCATTTTAAAGATAAACTTCTCGTTAATCTAACCACATTGTCCGATTTCAAAAAGGCTTTACAGCGAAAGCAAAACGTTAGATTATGTTAGGACAGTACATAGACAAAAATAATCACACAGCCATTTTCCAAGCAAGGACATGTGTCAATAAAACCCAAAACACAGCTAAATGAAGCACTAACCTTTGACGATCTTCATCAGATGACACTCCTAGGACATTATGTTAGACAATACATGTATGTTTTGTTCGATAAAGTTCATATTTATATCCAAAAACAGCATTTTACATTGGCGCATGATGTTCAGAAAATGTATTCCCACCAAAACTTCCGGGGAATGAGCACATCCATTTACAAAAATACTCATCATAAACGTTGACAAAATATATAACAATTATTTTAAGAATTATAGATAGACTACCCCTGGATGCAACCACTGTGTCAGATTTTAAAACAGCTTTACGGAGAAAGCACATTTTTCAATATTCTCAGTACATAGCTCAGCCATCACTATTCAGACACCCGCCAAGTTCGGGGCAACCTAAACTCAGAATTAGTATTAGAAATATTCTCTTACCTTTGCTGATCTTCATCAGAATGCACTCCCAGGACTGCTACTTCCACAAGAAATGTTGTTTTTGTTCGAAATAATCCATATTTATGTACAAATACCTCCGCTTTGTTCGTGCGTTCAGGTCACTATCCAAAGGGTAACGCGCGAGTGCAGAACGAGAGACGAAAAGTCAAAATGTTCCATTACCGTTCTTAGAAGCATGTCAAACGCTGTTTAAAATCAATCTTTATGGTATTTTTAACGTAAAATTGTGATAATATGCCAACCGGACAATAGCATATTCATTCAAGAAGAAAAAGATGTAGGGGAGCTCACGGGACCGAGCATATCCAAGCCCTTTGTTGCCAGGCAGACAACTCAGTAACTGAGCTCCTATTATCTGCCCAGTGACAGGAAAATGCTCAAACCACTTTCTGAAGGTTTTAGACAGCCAATGGAAGCCTTAGGAAGTGCAACATAACCCCACAGACACTGTAGCTTTGATAGAGAATCAAAAGAACTACAATTCTCAGACTTTCCACTTCCTGCTTGGAGTTTTCTCAGGTTTTTGCCTGCCATATGAGTTCTGTTATACTCACAGACACCATTCAAACAGTTTTAGAAACTTCAGAGTGTTTTCTATCCAAATCCACTAATAATATGCATATTCTAGTTTCTGGGCCAGAGTAGTAACCTGTTTAAATTGGGTACGAAGTGCAACATAACCCCACAGACACTGTAGCTTTGATAGAGAATCAAAAGAACTACAATTCTCAGACTTTCCACTTCCTGCTTGGAGTTTTCTCAGGTTTTTGCCTGCCATATGAGTTCTGTTATACTCACAGACACCATTCAAACAGTTTTAGAAACTTCAGAGTGTTTTCTATCCAAATCCACTAATAATATGCATATTCTAGTTTCTGGGCCAGAGTAGTAACCTGTTTAAATTGGGTACGTTTTTCATCCGGCCGTGAAAATACTGCCCCCTAGCCCCAACAGGTTAAACAGGTCAACGTTCACAAAGCCACTGGGCCAGACGGATTACCAGGATGTGTACTCAAAGCATGCCCGGACCAACTGTCAAGTGTCTTCACTGACATTTTCAACCTCTCCCTGACCGAGTCTGTAATACCTACATGCTTCAAGCAAGTCGGTTGCCATGAAGTGCTTTGAAAGGCTGGTCATGGCTCACATCAACAGCATCCTCCCGGACACACTAGACCCACTCCAATTCGCATACCGCCCCAACAGATCCACAGATGACACAATCTCAATCGCACTCCACACCGCCCCTTCTCACCTGGACAAAAGGAACACCTATGTGAGAATGCTGTTCATTGACTACTGTACAGCTCAGCGTTCAACACCATAGTATCCACAAAGCTCATCACTAAGCTAAGGACTCTGGGAGTAAACACCTCCCTCTGCAACTGGATCCTGGACTTCCTGACAGACCGCCCCCAGGTGGTAAGAGTAGGCAACAATACGTCTGCCACGCTAATCCTTAACACTGGGGCCCCTCAGGGGTGTGTACTTAGTCCCCTCCTGTATTCCCTGTTCACCCACGACTGCATGGCCAAACACACTCCAACACCATCATTAAGTTTGCTGACAACACAACAGTGGTAGGCCTGATCACCGACAACGATGAGTTGGCCTATAGGGAGGAGGTCAGAAAACTGGCAGTGTGGTGCCAGGACAACAACCTCTCCCTCAATGTGAGCAAGACAACGGAGCTGATCGTGGACTACAGGAAAATGTGGCCGAACAGGCCCCCATTAACATCGACCGGGCTTTTTATTTTAGCCTACATGGTAAATATTTCCTTCTTCTTGAGCTGCACTGTTGGTTAAGGGCTTGTAAGTAAGCATTTCACGGTAAAGTCTACACTTGATGTATTCAGCGCACTGTGGCAAATAAAGTTTGATTTGATTTAATTTTGATTGTAAGATCATTTATAATCTTACAATTTGCCTGGCAACTGTAGCTTATAGAGTAATTAAACTACTATAGGACAATGATTTAGTTACTAGTGTCTTCTTTAAAGTATTAACATATTTTAGTAGATGTTGGAAAAATAAAGCAGCTCTGTATCTAAATATTTGTTGAATTGTTGTGTACAATAAGATGTAAAATATTTATTGAAAAAATTATCAAGCAATATTTACGCTATAAAATATTTGTATTTCACCATCTGATTCTATGATTCCAAAGCATTCTTTGTTGGTTTTGATGCTGTTTTGTACAAGCATTGATACACAAACAAGTTTTTTCAAGACACTCCCTTAAAAACACCAACATTTAGATTGAAGAACCACTTTGAGAGTACTTTCAGAGTACTTCTATTCTGTTTTTAAAACACTTTCTGTGTGTCATAACACTTACATTTGGGTTTCCATTCAAGAACATTCCAAACACCAGATCTCAGCTTAGGTGCACTACTTCTCATGGTTTCACTAGGGTAACAATGACCTTTAATGTCATGTGTGTCATGCTCAGGTCACACAGTCTTTTGAGATTTGGAGCCCACGGAGCTTATCAGGAATGCCTGTATCTGAGAGTCTAAACTATTTAGCCAAACTGGATGGGCCAGTTCATGGGTGGTTTTGTCATCTCTGTGTGTGTGTTTGTTGAGACATTCCTTCTTTCTCTGTCCTACATTAAAGCATGCCACACTTCCTAACTGGATTTCAGTCACTCAGCCTCCCACTTCACACTCCTCTTCTCTGAAGCTAACTCAGGTAAGACAAACATAAATATTTTATATTTACACATATACTGTACGTCATTAACGTATGGCCTACTTTTTGTCTTTTGAACGTGGAAATGTTGGTAATATTTGGTAAAGACGTTGATCAATGAGATTTCAACCTTTATTCACCCACTCAGCCAGAAGTTTATTGAATTCCCAATGTGTTATCACTATGCCTTCAACTATCTAAAAGCACAACCAAATTCCAATAGAAAAAGTGTCTGATTTTTTATTTAGTTCTCATCTAAATGTGTTATCATATTGCTTCATCTAATTGCAGAACCAAATGACCTGGATTCCAGTTGAGATTATATTAAAAGTACATAGTGCAAGTGATCAATGCTGTTTGAGATTCTGCTAGATTATTACAGTGCCTTCAGAAAGTATTTATACCCCTTGACTTATTCCATATTTTGCTGTGTTAGAACCTGAATTCATATTGGAATAAATCATGTGTTTTTCTTACCCATCTACACAGAATACCCCATAATGACAAAGTCAAAACATGCTTTTAGAAATTGTTGCACATTTATTGAAATTGAAATAGACATATCACATTCACAGTGCATTCTGAAAATATTCAGACTCCTTGACTTTTTCAACATTTTGTTACAGCTTTATTCTAAAATGTATTAAATAGTTATTTTTCATCACCAATCTACACACAATACTCCATAATGACAAAGCAAAAACAGGTTTTTAGAATTTCTTGCAAATTTATAAAAAGAAAACCCTGAAATATAAGATTTACATACACTACCGGTCAAAAGTTTTAGAACACCTACTCGTCCAGGGTTTTTCTTTCTTTTTACTATTCTCTACATTGTAGAATAATATAGGAAAACTAGGAAATAACACATATGGAATCATGTAGCAACCAAAAAAGTGTTAAATAAATCAAAATAAACTTTGGTGTTATCCAAAGGTTAACAAATCATCGGCCAGAGTGTCAAGTGTGCACTCTGAACACTCCGAGAACGAAATGAGATGGGTGGGGAAAAAGCTTAAGAGGGTGTGAACAATGCTCAATGGGTGTAGTCAAAGTAGAGCTCTTCACAAGATACCAAAATAGCCACCCTTTGCCTTGATGACAACTTTGCACACTCTTAGTTTTTTATTTGAAAGAATTTAGCAAAAAAACATCTAAAAACTTGTTTTCACTTTGTCATTATGGGGTATTGTGTGTAGACTGCTGAGGATTTATATTTATTTAATACATTTTAGAATAGGGCTGAAACGTAACAAAATGTAGAAAAGTCAAGGGGTCTGAATACTTTCCCAAGGCACTGTACATAAGCATTCACACCCCTGAGTCAATACTCTGTAGAAGCACCTTTGGCAGCGATTACAGCTGTGTGTTTTTCTGGGTAAGTCTCTAAGAGCTTTCCACATCTGCATTGTGCAACATTTGCCCATTACAATTTTTTTTTATTCTGTCAAATTGGTTGTTGATCATTGCTACACAACCATTTTCAGGTCTTGCCATAGATCTTCAAGTAGATTTTAGTCAAAACTGTTACAGCCATTCACTCTCTTCTTGGTAAGCAACTCCAGTGTAGATTTGGCCTTATGTTTAAGGATATTGTCCTGATGAAAGGTGAATTCATCTCCCAGTGTCTGGTGGAAAGCAGACTGAACCAGGTTCTCCTCTATGATTTTTGCCTGTGCTAAGCTCCATTCCATTTCTTTTTCATCCTTTAAAACTCCCCAGTCCTTAACGGTTACTAGCTTGCACATAACATGATGCAGCCACCACTATATATGTGAACATTTTGGAGAGTGTTACTCAGTAATGTGTTGTATTGGATTTGCCCCAAACATAAAACTTTGTATTCAGGACAAAAAGTTAATTACTTTGCCACATTTTGCAGTATTACTTTAGTGCCTTGTTGCAAACAGGATGCATGTTTTGGAATATTTTTATTCTGTACATGCTTCCTTCTTTTCACTCTGTCAACTAGGTTAATATTGTGTTGATCCATCCTCAGTGTTCTCCTATCATAGCCATTAAACTCAGAAACTGCTTTAAAGTCATCATTGGCCTCATGGTGAAATCCCTGAGCACTTTCCTTCCTTTCCGCCAACTGGGTCAGGAAGGACGCCTGTATCTTTGTAGTGACTGGGTGCATTGATACATCATCCAAAGTGTAAGTAATAACTTCACCATGCTCAAAGGGATATTCTGTGACTTCTTAAGGAAATGAAATCAAACTTTGTCACATGCGCCAAATACAGGTGTATACCTTACCATGAAATGCTTACTTACAAGCCCTTAACCAACAGTGCAGTTCAAGAGTTAAGAAAATATTTGCAAATAAACTAAAGTAAAAAATTATAAAAATTACCATAAAATAACAATAACGAGGCTATATACAGAGGGTACCGGTACCATTTAGTCAGTGTGCAGGGGGTACAGGTTAGTTGAGGTAATTTGCACATGTAGGTAGGGGTGAAGTGACTATGCATAGATAATAAACAGCGAGTAGCAGCAGGGTACAAAACAAATAGAGGGGAAGGGGGGGTGTCAATGTAAATAGTCCGGTGACCGTTTTATTAATTGTTAAGGAGTCATGGCTTGGGGGTAGAAGCTTTTAAGGAGCCTTTTTGACCTAGACCTGGCGCTCCTGTACCGCTTGCCGTGCGGTCGCAGAGGAAACAGTCTATGACTTGGGGGACTGGAGTCCGACAATTTAATGGGCTTTCCTCTGACACCGCCTGTTATATAGGTACTGGATGGCAGGAAGCTTGGCCCCAGTGATGTACTGGGTCGTACGCACTACCCTCTGTAACGCCTTACGGTCAGATGCCGAGCAGTTGCCATACTACGCGGTGACGCAACCGGGCAGGATGCTCTCGATGGTGCAGCTGTAGAACTTGAGGATCTAGGGACCCATGTCAAGTCTTTTGTCTCCTGAGGGGGAATAGGTTTTGTCGTGTCCTCTTCACGACTGTCTTGGTGTGTTTGGACCACGATAGTTCGTTGGTGATGTGGACACCAAGGAACTTGAAACTCTCAACCCGCTCCACTACAGCCCCGTCGATGTTAATGGGGGCCTGTTCGGCCCACCGTTTCCTGTAGTCCATGATCAACTCCTTTGTCTTGCTCACGTTGAGGGAAAGGTTGTCCTGGCACCACACTGCCAGTTCTCTGACCTCCTCCCTATAGACTGTCTCATCGTTGCCGGTGATCAAATCTTTACTCATAGACTTAAGGGGTTGAACACATTTCAGGTTTTCATTTGTAAACATTTAGAAAAACATAATTCCACTTTGACATTATGGGGTATTATGTATAAGCCAATGACAAATTTAAATTTAATATTTAATTCAGCCTGTAAAAAAACATTGAAAAAAGTCAAGGGATATGAATACTTTCTGAAGGCAATGTATAGAAATTGTGAAGATCATAACAAACATGCAACCTTTGCATGCCATCTTGAACATGCATGCTTTTTATGATTACGTAACACATTTATTGTTAAGGTAGGTTAATGATACATACGCCTCTTGGAGGGGGGAACACAACACCCTGCTACAACTCAACTCCCCGTGGAGTGAAAAAAGTATGTGGCCGTAGGTGCGGAGGAAGGACGACAGAGGCAGAGAATACCGTTTACAGGGAATTTATTATTCCTAACACGGTATTGTGGGGGATAGGGCTGGACGGACCCAAAGCAAAGGAAGTTAAAGAGTACCCTCTCCTACCTAACCTGCCTACCCACTACTTACCTAATATTTCAGCACCTCCTGGCATGCTAACCAAAATACAGGGGGTGGTCCGCCCAGATCTTACCTAGTGTGCATAGACAGTAAATAATACAGGTTATGTATGCCCGCAGGCCTCTAGCCTAAACACTCCCAATGTGCATCCCCCTTCACCCCCAGGAACAAATAAAAAAAAATACTACGGTAACTTAAAGTGAACAATTTCAATAATCAAAAACTAAGTCCTATTGGCATACACATATCTCAGAAAGCAGCTACAAAATACTTTTAACAAAACTTTCACAGCCTAATAACCAACACAGAACATCAAATAAGCTCTCTCCTCCTAACAAAGGAACACTGGCTTTTATCCAGCTGGAGAAGGAGTTGGTAATTGAAAACAGCTGTTTCCCCTGACGAGAGGGAGGGTTCAGAGCTCCAATCATCGATGGGGCTGACCAATCAGCTCCTTGAGGAATCCAGGATTCCGTTTCCTGAAATGCACACACACATACAAACCCACAACAACACAGAAACTGGGGAACGTAACAGCTAACCTCAAAATGTGGCCATGGATGTGTTACTCAGATGGAACTATACAAGCAGAAGATCTCCTTAAAATGTTGACATTTGGTTGCAAAGACAACCAAACACAATTTAAAAGTGAATCCAACATATTAATGATTAACTTGAGGATTACATTTAAAATCAAACAAAGCTTGAAATCCTAGGCCTATATATACTGCTCAAAAAAATAAAGGGAACACTTAAACAACACAATGTAACTCCAAGTCAATCACATTTCTGTGAAATCAAACTGTCCACTTAGGAAGCAACACTGATTGACAATAAATTTCACATGCTGTTGTGCAAATGGAATAGACAACAGGTGGAAATTATAGGCAATTAGCAAGACACCCCTAATAAAGGAGTGGTTCTGCAGGTGGTAACCACAGAACACTTTTCAGTTCCTATGCTTCTTGGCTGATGTTTTGGTCACTTTTGAATGCTGGCGGTGCTTTCACTCTAGTGGTGGCATGAGACGGAGTCTACAACCCACACAAGTGGCTCAGGTAGTGCAGCTCATCCAGGATGGCACATCAATGCGAGCTGTGGCAAGAAGGTTTGCTGTGTCTGTCAGCATAGAGTCCAGAGCATGGAGGCACTACCTGGAGACAGGCCAGTACATCAGGAGACGTGGAGGAGGCCGTAGGAGGGCAACAACCCAGCAGCAGGACAGCTACCTCCGCCTTTGTGCAAGAAGGAGCATTGCCAGAGCCCTGCAAAATGACCTCCAGCAGGCCACAAATGTGCATGTGTCTGCTCAAACGGTCAGAAACAGACTCCATGAGGGTGGTATGAGGGCCCGACGTCCACAGGTGGGGGTTGTGCTTACAGCCCAACACCGTGCAGGACGTTTGGCATTTGCCAGAGAACACCAAGATTGGCAAATTTGCCACTGGCGCCCTGTGCTCTTCACTGATGAAAGCAGGTTCACACTGAGCACATGTGACAGATGTGACAGTCTGGAGACGCCGTGGAGAACGTTCTGCTGCCTGCAACATCCTCCAGCATGACCGGTTTGGCGGTGGGTCAGTCATGGTGTGGGGTGGCATTTCTTTGGGGGGCCGCACAGCCCTCCATGTGCTCGCCAGAGGTAGCCTGACTGCCATTAGGTACCGAGATGAGATCCTCAGACCCCTTGTGAGACCATATGCTGGTGCGGTTGGCCCTGTGTTCCTCCTAATGCAAGACAATGTTAGACCTCATGTGGCTGGAGTGTCAGCAGTTCCTGCAAGAGGAAGGCATTGATGCTATGGACTGGCCCGCCCGTTCCCCAGACCTGAATCCAATTGAGCACATCTGGGACATCATGTCTCGCTCCATCCACCAACGCCACATTGCACCACAGACTGTCCAGGAGTTGGCGGATGCTTTAGTCCAGGTCTGGTAGGAGATCCCTCAGGAGACCATCCGCCACCTCATCAGGAGCATGCCCAGGCGTTGTAGGGAGGTCATACAGGCACGTGGAGGCCACACACACTACTGAGCCTCATTTTGACTTGTTTTAAGGACATTACATCAAAGTTGGATCAGCCTGTAGTGTGGTTTTCCACTTTAATTTTGAGTGTGACTCCAAATCCAGACCTCCATGGGTTGATAAATTGGATTTCCATTGATTCTTTTTGTGTGATTTTGTTGTCAGCACATTTAACTATGTAAAGATAAAAGTGTTTAATAAGATTATTTCATTCAGATCTAGGATGTGTTATTTTAGTGTTCCCTTTATTTTTTTGAGCAGTGTATATTGTACATGTTTTGTTGAACCCTGGATGGAATAAAAACAATGATTGTTGATGACTTTGCATATGCTATATAGGCCTAAATAGTCTCATTGATGATATATCTTATAAAGTATGGTTACAATTCATTTGCTCTGTTAAACCTACCTTTTGGAATGCTTTTGATAGCAATAGTGAATATAGTTATTAAGTGATCTCTCAACAATCATTCTTGAGATAGCACATAGGTAGTAGTCAGTGACAAATATGAAATCTAAGCAGAGCTTGGTTTAGTTCAAACCCAGGATGGGAGACCCAATAAATAGCTGAAGATAGATCACCTCTCCAGTAGGAGGTGCTGCCTAGCCAATTGTCTTTTTCTGATACTGGATATAACGTTAAAGAACTGATGTTGTTTCAAAGGTACAAATTCAACATATTTTATACACTGAAAATTAATTACAATGGTGACATAATCCTGTAGTTGAAATTCCACCATCAAAACAACATTTTACGTAGATTACTTTTTTCCAATCCAATGTATTTTCCACATCACAATATGTTGACACATTACATTGAAATGTTGACTAAACCAGTTTGTGCCCAGTGGGATATTATGGTATGTAATCGGAATTTACAGTTTACCTCAGACTATGATTGCTGCCATATTCAAAGAAACAGTTATGAAACAAAGCGTAGTCTGGGGACAACTATACAGTAAGCACTTAGCACTGGACTTTTGTGTGCAACATACAGCATTATGAAGAATTTCAACTTAGTTTGACTTCACAAACTATCTTGAAAACTATATAGCACCATTATTGTGGAGTGTGAAACATCTCCTTATATTGATGTGGTGGTGGTGGGACTTCTGTCATAACATTTTTTTTTAAATCCCCACAGACACCGCCACCATGTCAAAGAAGATGGTCATTCAGCAGCCCAATCACTTTGTTCAGGCCGTCACATCAAACCAATGGAGCTCCGACATCTGTGACTGCACCCAGGATATGTCTTCGTGTAAGTGTGTGTGCGCGCACGCATGCGTGTGTGCTTGCATGTGTTCGTGTGCGTCTGTTACCACTCAATTCCATTCAATCGATAAACTATGCTTGTATCAATCAACAAAGAGAACATCCTGTTCACTGCGATTTCTTGTCCTCTATATCCTTCTATAGGTTGCTTTGCGTTCTGGTGCTTCCCCTGTTTTGCCTGTATAACAGCGAGAGAGGCTGGAGAGTGTCTGTGCCTGCCTCTGCTAGACGGTTTCGGCGCCATCCCCCCAGCCACCATGTCCATGAGGGTGGGCATGCGCCAGCGCTACGGCATCGAGGTAGGGACACAGAACCTCATGCACTAGTCTATGCTCTGAAGCCTTGATGTTTGCTTTAGATTTTTTTTACTGACTTAGTGTAACAGTGTAGGTTCCGTCCCTCTCTTCGCCCCAACCTGGGCTCGAACCAGGGACCCTTGCACACATCAACAACTGACACCCACAAAGCATCGTTACCCATCGCGCCACAAAAGCCGCGGCCCTTGCAACGCAAGGGGAAACCCTACTTCAAGTCTCAGAGCGAGTGACGTCACCGATTGAAACGCTATTAGCGTGCACCACCAACTAACTAGCCATTTCACATCGGTTACACTAGCTTGGCATGTCTTATGACTAGGGCCCTGAGTTGTTCCTGATCACATGATCTGACCAGGAAACACTCTGCCTTATAGTTATAGGCAATATGTACAGGTATGACTATTGGTGAAGATGTTGTATTATTGAAAAATGTTGTGTCCATAGAAATTTGGTATATTTCCCAGTTCTTTTGATACTGTTCATGTGAACGTGTGTAATGTCTTGTACAACTACAACTATCAGTCCCTCCATCGCTCCAGTAATTCATGACGTTCCCCTCACCTTAGCCACCTTCTAATCTGATCTCAGAACTGTCCTAACCAGTTTTCCATACATTCATGCTCAGGGAGTAGCCTGGGTACCAGTCTGTCCGCACTAACGTTCCACTCCTTGCCACACCTAGTCATGTCAAACAAGGAGTTGGAATGATAGCATAAACAGATCGGGGACCAGGCTACTCGGGGAGTAATACATAATGTTCTGATGATGTCACAGTGCTGAACTCCAATCAGATATTCCACCCCCTCTTTGTAATTGATTGACAAATGTAGCCAGTATTAACAGATCCTAGATCAGGTGTAATGTGGAGTGTCTCTGTCTCTCCACTAATCTTAGATCAGTTATGTGTAACGATGTTTCTCTGTCTCCTCCCTAACAGGGCACCATGTGTAATGACTGTGTCTATTCCTTCTTCTGCCCGCCCTGCACCTGGTGTCAAATGTCACGAGAGATGAAGGCCCGCCTCCAACCCATCACTCTCATCAATGCACAAACAAGATAAGGAAAGACCTTGCTCTTTCTCATACTCCTCTTCATCATCACTGTCGCGTAGAGTAGGCTAGAAGGCAAACTGAAAAACCTAACCTCTATCGAATAATAGGATGGTGGAGCAGCAAAAGTACTTCCGTGCAAGGGTGTTTATTTATCTCGTGAATCTGGAAGAAAAACAACAATACTGCCATCAAAAGTATAAGACAGCTTTTTTAATTAATTCATAAAAAATATATTGCTGCCCCATCAACAGCTCAATCCAACATGGTCCACCTCCCCCCCCTCAATCCAACATGGCCCCCCCCTTTAAACTGGAAGAGAGGCAGTTTTTGTAGGGGAAGCCCCTCCCATCAGAACCTACCAAACACGAATTAATTAAGCAATTACCATTATCAAAGCCTACATTTTCCACTCAGCTAAACATACTGAATTATATACATTGCACCTTTGCAATCCGTTTCTCATGATACAATATACCACATTTACAAAATGCCATTACTACTGACACGGTGTCTTCCGATATGCCCATTCACATGCACGAGCCATTCGGGACAGGCACTACAAAGCCAGTCCTACTGCATACCCGGAAGCTACAGAGACGGAGAGAGAGGGATAGAACCAAACAAACAGCGCGCACATTCATAACATTGATAAGTACAATAAACGTTGCTTAACTTAAACTCGTGTCTGTATATTCTTTATACCATAACAAGCTGTTACTGACTGAAGGTAAGAATAAAGTGTGTAATGTAGGTACTAAGATAACTTGTGTGTCGACCCACATTGCTAACGTTGCTGATAACGAAGCAGGGAGGGGGCGATGAGTGTGTGTGTTCCAAATGCTGTCCGCGGCCAGTGGCGGACTTTTCCGTCACAATCACACACCACCATCATATCTTCCACCTTCATCATGGTCATTAGACTAATAATGAAATATCATAAGACATATGTGAATGGAATACCAACAATGCCAAGCCTGATCGTAGACTACACATTATATCCTCAGTTGACTAATAAATCACTCACTGGCACCAAACCCGTCACCATGGAACGTCACTCAGGCACCTGTACTGTTTCGAGCTCGTCTGGATGTAGTGGAATGTCCATTCTTCAAACTTTCACCATGCTGTCACAGGTAGTTCACATTCACAACGTCCTCCCTGTTAACAGCTAAATGCATTACATACATTACTTGTATTACATGAGAGAAATAGTTATGAAAGATTTCCAAAGAACAAAACAGACATATTTATGTATACACCCACATACATTGTGCCTTTGGAAAGTATTCAGACTCCTTGACTTTGTCCACGTTACACATGGCATTACAGCCTTATTCTAAAATGTATTCAAAATAAATCAGAATCTCAGCAATCTACTCACAATACCCCATAATGACAAACTGAAAACAGGGTTTTATGTTTGCTAATTTCTAAAATTTAAAACATATCTTATTTACATAAGTATTCACACCCTTTACTATGAGATTCAAAATTCAGCTCAGGTGCATCCTGTTTCCATTGATCATCATTGAGATATTTCTAGTTGATTGGAGTCCACCTGTGGTAAATTCAATTGATTGGACATGATTTGGAAAGGCACACACTTGTCTATATAAGGTCCCACAGTTGACAGTGCATGTCAGAGCCAAAACCAAGCAATGAGGTCGAAGGAATTATCCGTAGAGCTGAGAGACAGGATTGTGTCGAGGCACAGATCTGGGGAAGGGTACCAAAAAATGTCTGCAGCATAAAGGTCCCCAAGAACACAGTGACCTCCATCATTCTTAAGATGTGAATGAGAAATATTATTCAATAGGGGCCCAATTCTGATTTAGGAAATTATGCCTTTCTTACACACGCCTTTCCGACACAATTGTGGGTAGTTCTTATTCAGACTTACCTTATGAAGGTGCGTAACTGGCTTTGCAGGCGGGGCTTCCCTTGCGCATGCTGAATAAAGGTAATTCAATGGCTAAAAACCCTCCCACTTGCTGGCCAAAATATTTTCTTGTGGAGTTTTTTATCCAATAGGGTTTTCTGTACAGAAAATTGCCAGGTTCAGTTCTTTAACCCATGGTAATGTTGGAAGATTAGTGTACATAGAATTTTAATAGGGGGAATAGTGTACAATAGCAGGCTATACCCTCATCTATTGCCTGCACTAACCATGGAACTGTGTGATGACACAGCCAAGTATTGGGCCATGTGTTGGCTTCAAACTGTTATAGCTTGGTCTGTGCTTCGCTCCATGATGATTTATTTAGACTAGTTGTCTTTAAAAAAAATGTTTTACAAATATTATTAACTAATGACCCTCAGCAACAAGTGCATGGCTGTGAAGGCATTTGCAGAGGAAGGAAATTATGGTAAACTAAAAATGTCATTAAATGGAATGATAATGTACGATATACAATGCCTTCGGAAAGTATTCAGACCCCTTGACTTTTTCCACATTTTGTTACATTACAGCCTTATTCTAAAATTGATCAATTAAAAAAACATCCTCAGCGATCTACACACAATACTCCACAATGACAAAGCGAAAACAGGTTTTTCGAAATTGTTGCAAATTTATTCAAAATAAAAAACAGATACCTTATTTATATGTGTTCAAACCCTTTGTTATATGAGACAAAATGTAGGTCAAGTGCATCCTGTTTCCATTGATCATCCTTGTGATGTTTCAACAACTTGATTGGAGTCCACCTGTGGTAAATTCAATTGATTGGACATGATTTGGAAAGGCACACACCTGTCTATATAAGGTCCCACAGTTGACAATGCATGTCAGAGCAAAAACCAAGCAATGAGGTCGAAGAAATTGTCTGTAGAGCTCCAAGACAGGATTGTGTCGAGGCACAGATCTGGGGAAGGGTACCAAAAATTGTCTGCAGCATAAAGGTCCCCAAGAACACAGTGGCCTCCATCATTCTTAAATGGAAGAAGTTTGGAACCACCAAGACTCTTCCTAGAGCTGTCCTGGCCAAACTGAGCAATCGGGGGAGAAGGGCCTTGGTCAGGGAGGTGACCAAGAACCCGATGGTCACTCTAACAGATCTCTAGAGCTCCTCTGTGGTGATGGGAGAACCTTCTAGAAGGACAACCATCTCTGCAGCACTCCACCAATCAGGCCTTTATGGTAGAGTAGCCAGACGGAAGCCACTCCTCAGTAAAAAGCACATGACAGCCCACTTGGAGTTTGCAAAAAGCCACCTAAAGACTCTCAGACAATGAGAAACAAGATTCTCTGTTCTGATGAAACCAAGATTGAACTCTAGCCTGAATGCCAAGCATCACATCTGGATGAAACCTGCCACCATCCCTATGGTGAAGCATGGTGGTGGCAGCATCATCTCTGGAAAGACCTGAAAATATCTGTGCAGCAACGCTCCCCATCCAACCTGACAGAGCTTGAGAGGAGTTACAGAGAAGAATGGGAGAAACTCCCCAAATACAAGGTGTGCCAAGACTCGAGGCTGTAATCGCTGCCAAAGGTGCTTCAACAAATTACTGAGTAAAAGGTCTGAATACTTACGTGAATGTGATATTTCTATTTTTTCCTTCTAAAAACCTGTTTTTGCTTTGTCATTATGGGGTATTGTGTGTACATTGCTGAGGGAAAAAATACCATTTCATCAATTTTAGAATAAGGCCGCAACTTAACAAAATGTGTAAAAAGTCAAGGGGTCTGAATACTTTCCGAAGGCACTGTACCAATTGAAGGGAACTAACAGTAAATTGGCAGTTCAATATGTGTTGCTATTAAGCCTATTGACGGTTGATATTGATAATGGCTAATATTTAACGTGACAGAAGTAGGATACAGAGAAAGTTGGTATAGCCTATCAAACATTCGAGAGTGCCCACCCCTGCAAGATAAAAGGCCGTACAATTTAAATTCTTCATAATGGTACAGCATTTCATTAACTTTACATGTGGGAAAGTTGATATGCCTAAGTTTGTGTCCATATTACATTTGTCTCCAGCGACTATAAGGTCAAATATATCCAAAACAAGTGTCATTTATATTACAATTCCCTTATCCAAACAAATTGCTCATTTACCTAGCTCTTATCAATTACAGTGCATGGAGAATGGTGTTATTTCCATCTGAAACATTAAAGTAGATGCTTTTCCTACTTTGAAGCCGTTGGTTCGGTAGACCCTATTCATGGTTTCCTCGTGCATAAAGGTGGCGGAATTATTAGGGAATTAAGTCAAGGTCAGACACACCTCCGCCACATCTTCATTTATTTGATCTCCCCCAAAACGAATAGCAGATGAATAGCATGCTATTCTCATACTTAAGTTTAATGTCAGAATATGCATAGAGAGAAAGGTGCATTAAAAGGAAATTACGTTCCATTTATGCGTGCTTAAAACTCGGGTCGGAATCAGGACCCTACAACAATAGAAGGAATTGCAGAGCCATTAAAAAGCAAGTTGCAGCCAGGTAAAACGTATTTCATATTTGACACAAGTTGGCACTGGGTTGCAGATAGAGCCAAAAGTTAGGAAAAAGTAACAGTCCATTGTTGTTGCTTGTTGTTCATGTTCTTCCTCCTCAGTCGAGCGGCTGGCCAGTCACCATGGCAACAAACGTGATAATCAACAACAAACAGTCTCGGCCTCCTCAGCCCTAGACACCAGCTCTAATAGCCACCCACTCTAACCAGTGGAGCACTGGCATCTGTGGCTGTCGGTCTATTTATTCAGCAAAAAGTAGAATTCAGAGTTCAGTTTACATCTGTATTTCAGAATGTCTTGTTAAAATATGGCATATTTTGAGACATCAACCTTTTGATACAACCATACTCTTTATATTCCATGCGTACAAAATAACTTCATAAAAACACAGTGCTTCACGCTACTAATCACAGTGAGTTAGATACGTCTCCTATCAGTGCTAACAGATCTTTTCTCTGCCCTTCACTCTCTCACCCCATCCTCAGGCTGTTTTGCCTACTGGTAATTCCCCTGTTTTGACTGCACCACCACCTCAGAGTTTGGAGAGTGTTTCTGTCTCCCCCTGCTGGGCGTCTTAATGGGATTCACCCAGCTGGTTGGGGTGTCTTCCCGTACCCCTCCTGTGTACATGTCCATGAGGGTGGCGGTGCGCAACCGCTATGCCATTCATGTAGGTTAACAAATTGAGAGCTGTACTATCAGTCTGAACGCCTGAATGAAGATACTGAAGGGAGACTATCAGACTAAGCTTATGGTACTTTGTGTAAGTGTGAGGCAGTGCATACACCACAGCACATGAGGGCTTATGTGGGCTTGTGCCTAATAATACAAATAATAATCATTTATTCAACTTATATAGCACTTTTCAAAGAATCTCAAAGTGCTCCAAAGCACAAAAAAGACAAGTAATTTAAAAAAAAACATCATAAGATGGACAGTCATTAGAAAGTTCATGGCTTGAGTGGTCATCTGAGGTAGGTGGTCAAGCGGGAGAGAAAGTCCGGGGGCAGGCAGAAAGCACGGTCTCATCAAGGTGTCTCGATGTCTCTGGCTTTTCCGTAGTAGAACTCAGTCACATGAAGTTTGAGCTTAGTTTTAGCAGTCAATGTAATCATACAGTATTCCAGGTTTGGTACCCTTGCTGATACCTTACTGCAACTGTTTGTGACTAGAAACACTATAGAGTACTTCTAAACATGACGCCTACAAGATCAAACGATAATGACTGTTTGAGATTATAGTATTTAAGTCATATGTCACGTCTCTCTAAAGGGACTGTGTGTATTCCACCTTCTGCAACATCTGCTCCTGGTGCCAGTTGGCCTGGGAGATCAAGAGACGCAGACAGACCTTCACAGTCAACAACGCCCAGTCCACAATGCTGCTCGGTCAGAACACGGTGATGGCCTCCCAGCCTGGGGTCAACACATCTCAGCCCACAGGTCATATCCTCTCAGCCTATGATCAACTCCACCCCTCAGGCAGTCTTGGACACTAGGTTCATGTAACCTTTGACCTTTGACCCTGCAAACACACCTCACTGGGTTAGCCACGCCCTCTGGTGGTGATGCCAAGGTATCTACTCTTTCAAGTCCTTTAAAAATGATGCTCCCAATATATGTCAATCACCCAATGCAGATGGAAATTAGTTAAATGTAGATTACATAAGTGTTGTCGTATCTTTGGCATCATTAAAGTGAAGACGTATTTTATCAAATCAATTCTCTGTAATTATTATTAGGTGATTAAACTAATCATGTAAATGTAATTAACTAGGAAGTCGCGGCACCAAGGAAAATCTTCAGATTACAAAGTTATAATTTTGCTAATATAACTTTTCAGATATTTTAATATCTGATCAATTAGTCTTCTAATGAATGAATAATTCTTTACCTCACGTTAGTCTCATTCCAAACTTCGAAAATTGTTGGTTATCTGCACGAACCCAGTCTTTACTATAAATCATCCATACATCAATTGTCTAGTAAATAAATGATTAACTAACTAAATAATCACAGAAATGCACAAACCAACAAACAAAGTAGATATGGTTACAAGGAAATGATAGGGGATGTGCCCTAGTGGGCTAAACTGGTATGGCGGTTTGGTAGACAAAGGGACTGAGAAGGGCGCGAAAGACAAAAGACACTACACAGTTGATAAATATAATAATTGAAATGCTATTCCTTTGCACATGAACGCTCACTCATTCGGGAATAATTGCAATCATTATTTATATTTACGCTCAGTGTGTCGTCATGATCTCTGTTGGAATCGTCCGTCTTTCTGTTGGAAATTTCATCTGAACTTCTCTCTCTCCCATGAAGTCTTTCGTTGTTAGAATGAATACTTCAGAGTCCCATTCAGAAATGTTCTTATAGAATAGATGTTTCGGCGGTTGTCGGTCTTCGCATTCAGTCGACATAAATACTAGCTGCAGACTAGTAATTAGTATCGAAGATTTGCTCTTATTCTGTCAGTATCAATAGACTCAGAGTTTAACCTCTTACATCTAGACGTTCCGCTAGCGGAACACCTGCTCCAATATCCAATGATAGGCGTGGCGCGAATTACAAATTCCTCAAAAATACAAAAACGTCCATTTTTCAAACATATGACTATTTCACAGCATTTTAAAGACAAGACTCTCCTTTATCTAACCACACTGTCCGATTTCAAAAAGGCTTTACAGCGAAAGCAAAACATTAGATTATGTCAGCAGAGTACCCAGCCAGAAATAATCAGACACCCATTTTTCAAGCTAACATATAATGTCACAAAAAACAAAACCACAGCTAAATGCAGCACTAACCTTTGATGATCTTCATCAGATGACACACCTAGGACATTATGTTATACAATACATGCATGTTTTGTTCAATCAAGTTCATATTTATATCAAAAACCAGCTTTTTACATTAGCATGTGACGTTCAGAACTAGCATACCCCCCGCAAACCTCCGGTGAATTTACTAAATTACTCACGATAAACGTTCACAAAAAACATAACAATTATTTTAAGAATTATAGATACAGAACTCCTTTGTGCAATCGAGGTGTCCGATTTTAAAATAGCTTTTCGGTGAAAGCACATTTTGCAATATTCTGAGTAGATAGCCCAGCCATCACGGCTAGCTATTTAGACACCCACCAAGTTTAGCCCTGACTAAAGTCAGATTTACTATTAGAAAAGTTTGATTACCTTTGGTGTTCTTCGTCAGAATGCACTCCCAGGACTGCTACTTCAATAACAAATGTTGGTTTGGTTCAAAATAATCCATTGTTATATCCAAATAGCGGCGTTTTGTTCGTGCGTTCAAGACACTATCCGAAGTGTAAATAAGGGTCACGAGCATGGCGCATTTCGTGACAAAAGATTTCTAAATATTCCATTACCGTACTTGGAAGCATGTCAACCGCTGTTTAAAATCAATTTTTATGCCATTTTTCTCATAAAAAAGCGATAATATTCCGACCGGGAATCTGCGTTTAGGTAAACAGAGGAAAGAAAATAAAGCATGGGGTCGACTCGGGCACGAGCCTGAGTCTCACAGTACTGTAACCAGCCACTATCCAAACGCGCTACTTTTTTTCAGCCAGAGCCTGCAAAGCCACAATTCAGCTTTTTGCTGCCTTCTGAGAGCCCATGGGAGCTGTAGGAAGTGTCACGTAACAGCAGAGATCCCCTGTAATGGATAGAGATAATCAAGAAGGCCAAGAAATTGTCAGACAGGCCACTTCCTGCATGGAATCTTCTCAGGTTTTGGCCTGCCAAATGAGTTCTGTTATACTCACAGACACCATTCAAACAGTCTTAGAAACTTTGGAGTGTTTTCTATCCAAAGCTAATAATTATATGCATATTCTAGTTTCTGGGCAGGAGTAATAATCAGATTAAATCGGGTACGTTTTTTATCCGGACGTGAAAATACTGCCCCCTAGCCATAACAGGTTAACAACCATTACAACCTTAGCTTATACTGAAGGTACGCATGGTCTCTACTCAAACCTTAGCCCTCTCGGTAATCGAGATACGCATGGTCTGAAGTGGGCTTCTCCAGGTGGGGGTTTTATTCGGAACTGTGGAAAAGCTGTCCCATGAGGCCAGATCGATGTCTGTGCTCATGGGGGCGGGCCAATGACTCAGTGAAACTTTAAACAGAAATACAATTCTCTCACATTAACAATTTAAAATCACATTACACTATTTCACAAATAGTTTCATCTTTACTCATTCATTTTATACAATAATTAGATACAAGCCTCAGAACGGAGTTATGGTAATGTGGCTGTATTGTCTTTCCTGAGGTCACAATCATAAAACAAAATGGACCGGTCGTAGCTGAATTCTCCACCGACCGTTTACACATTCTCCAAAAACCTGGATATTGTTCAGTTCTCAAGTTCTGTGAGGTAGAAGAAGTTCCTTTGTTCTACTGTGAACCCTCTCTCTATACCGCATGGCCGGGGGGGAAAGAGAGTCTCCTCATGGAATTTACGACCTGCGATAACAGAGCCTTGGTAGGTGGGAGAGAGAGGTGGTAAGAGAGAGAGAGGGAGGGTACTCGCTATACCCAAAGAGGGCCACGTCATGACAGTGTTAATTATGAAAACATGAAAACATCAAAAGTATTTGATCCCCTGCTGATTTTGTACGTTTGCCGACTGACAAAGAAATTATCAGTCAATCATTTTAATGTTAGGTTTATTTGAACAGTGAGAAACAGAATAACAACAAAAAAATCCAGAAAAACGTATGTCAAAAATTTTATAAAATGATTTCCATTTTAATGAGGGAAATAAGTATTTGACCCCTCTGCAAAACATGACTTAGTATTTGGTGGCAAAACCCTTGTTGGCAATCACAGAGGTAAGACGTTTCTTGTAGTTGGCCACCAGGTTTGCACACATCTCAGGAGGGATTTTGTCCCACTTCTCTTTGAGGATCTTCTCAAAGTCATTAAGGTTTCGAGGCTGACGTTTGGCAACTCGAACCTTTAGCTCCCTCCACAGATTTTCTATGGGATTAAGGTCTGGAGACTGGCTAGGCCACTCCAGGACCTTAATGTGCTTCTTCTTGAGCCACTCCTTTGTTGCCTTGGCCGTGTGTTTTAGGTCATTGTCATGCTGGAATAGCCATCCACGACCCATTTTCAATGCCCTGGCTGAGGGAAGGAGGTTCTCACCCAAGATTTGATGGTACATGGCCCCGTCCATCGTCCCTTTGATGCGATGAAGTTGTCCTGTCCCCTTAGCAGAAAAACACCCCCAAAGCATAATGTTTCCACCTCCATGTTTGACGGTGGGGATGGTGTTCTTGGGGTCATAGGCAGCATTCCTCCTCCTCCAAACACGGCGAGTTGAGTTGATGCCAAAGAGCTCCATTTTGGTCTCATCTGACCACAACACTTTCACCCAGTTGTCCTCTGAATCATTCAGATGTTCATTGGCAAACTTCAGACGGGCATGTATATGTGCTTTCTTGAGCAGGGGGACCTTGCGGGCGCTGCAGGATTTTAGATTTCAGTTACCAATTGTTTTCTTGGTGACTATGGTCCCAGCTGCCTTGAGATCATTGACAAGATCCTCCCGTGTAGTTCTTGGCTGATTCCTCACCATTCTCATGATCATTGCAACTCCACGAGGTGAGATCTTGCATGGAGCCCCAGGCCGAGGGAGATTGACAGTTCTTTTGTGTTTTTTCCATTTGCGAATAATCGCACCAACTGTTGTCACCTTCTCACCAAGCTGCTTGGCGATGGTCTTGTAGCCTATTCCAGCCTTGTGTAGGTCTACAATCTTGTCCCTGACATCCTTGGAGAGCTCTTTGGTCTTGGCCATGGTGGAGAGTTTGGAATCTAATTGATTGATTGTTTCTGTGGACAGATGTCTTTTATACAGGTAACAAGCTGAGATTAGGAGCACTCCCTTTAAGAGTGTGCTCCTAATCTCAGCTCGTTACCTGTATAAAAGACACCTGGGAGCCAGAAATCTTTCTGATTGAGAGGGGGTCAAATACTTATTTCCCTCATTAAAATGCAAATCAATTTATAACATTTCTGACATGCGTTTTTCTGGATTCTTTGTTTTATTCTGTCTCTCACTATTAAAATAAACATACCATTAAAATTATAGATTGCTAATTTCTTTGTCAGTGGGCAAACGTACAAAATCAGCAGGGGATCAAATACTTTTCCCCCTCACTGTAAAT
This sequence comes from Salmo salar, assembly GCF_965601325.2. Classification (NCBI taxonomy): domain Eukaryota; kingdom Metazoa; phylum Chordata; class Actinopteri; order Salmoniformes; family Salmonidae; genus Salmo; species Salmo salar. Next base: position 24,340,086 of record NC_138297.1, on the reverse strand, counting down.
AGCTTTAACCATAGAATAAATTGAAATACCATAGCCTGTAGCACTCACGCTATGTAATTAAATTAACCTTTGTTTAAATGAACCTTTATTTAACTAGGCAAGTCAGTTAAGAACAAATTCTTATTTACAATGATGGCCTAGCTCCAGTCTAAGCAAGCCTTATTCTTACTACAGTCTAGCATCTCTGTTACCTTAAGAGCCAGGCAATTGTTAATGTCTGTGGATAAGGCCAGCAGAGCCACAGCCTCTGATATGGCTGTGGTAACAGTCACAGTGACTCATGTGCTGTGATTGTAATCATCGTTGAAGCTCACGTTTATTTTCCTTCTGCTGTGTCCTCCCTCCCCTCCCTCATTTTACATTTTAGTCAGATTTACAATTAGCGCATTCATCTTAACATAGGTGAGACAACCACATATCACAGTCGTAGCAAGTACATTTTCTGTCAATAAAGTACTGTTTTTATCAGCAGTCAGTGCTAGTAGGAAAAGGAGGGTGTGTGGCCCTGTGGGATGTATTTCAGATACTCATTGAAGAGATTGGGTTTTAGACATTTTCAGAAGATGGGTAAGGACTCCGCCGTCCTGACGATAGGGGGAAGCTTGTTCTACCATTGGTGTGCCAGGACTGAGAAGAGTTTTGACTGGGCTGAGCAGGAGCTGACCCCCTGTAGGGGTAGGATGGCCAAGAGACCAGAAGTGGCAGAATGGAGTGCACGGGTTGGGGTGTAGGGTTTGAGCACAGTCCCTCCCTCTCTCTCATGCGCGCTCTGTCTTGCTCGCTTTCAATTCTCTCTCTCTGTCTCTCTCTCTCACCCTCCCTCCCTCCCACCTTCTCTTCCACCCTCTCTCCCTCCTCCCTCTGACTTTCCAAAACATTGAAGGACATTGCTGTACATTAGTGAAAGGAGGAGTCCATCTAATATCAAATGGATTTATTGTCAAATACATTTTTATCAAAACATTATCTATACCAAAGACCATCATGTTAATGTGAAAAAGAAAATGTTACTTTGCCTACAACTTGTACATTTGTTGTTAAACAAAATAAACAATTGTTCACTACACAACTCTAAACTATTATTCTCCTGACTGTTGCTGAAAATTTGACAATACAAAAAATCTGAGAGACTGCCCTTAAAATGGCCTACGTGGCATCATTATGAGTCAGAAACATGTATTCTAGTGTTAAAATTTACTACAAAGTGTAAATAGGATAATTTTGGTAATAAAGTCAGTTTAGTCTAAAACTGAGTTTGGAACCTGTGTCACAACGAGTAAATGAAGGTTGGGTTTGGATTACAATATCAACAAATCAAGCTTAATTTTGCAAATCTCCACGTGCAAATCATCCTTCCGCTTCCCTTCATTGAATGGGGCTCTGTTGTTTCATCGCCTCCTGCCGGTTTGAGACTGAAAATACTTATACACATTGATCATGCCTCCACAGACAACGTTTTGACTTTGTGGCTGTGGTAACTAGTGGAAACCAAAGTTCTATAGTTTGCATGCCCTGCCAGAGGACCTCAGTGCCAAAGATTTGTATAACTAGTCTCATTGTTCTATCTGTGCTAGTACTAGTAGCCTAGTATGCGGAATAGGTGGTTGGAGTTTGTCGCTCCCCAAGTTTGCACCAGTAACGCTAGCTTGGTGTGCATCGAATGGTGGTGGTGCGTATAACCAGAGATACTGGTACATAATGTCCTAGCTATCTGGTATAATTTAGCCAACGACGCTATATAACATTCTTGCTGGTTATGTAGGTAGCTATCTTTTGATAAAGTGAGGCAGGCTAGCTAATGTTTTGGCTACCATTAACGTAGTTAGTTAACTAACTAGCTACCTTTTGACAACTTAGGTCGTTGCTCATACATGTTTGTGTATTGTCTAGATCAGGGGTGTCAAACTCATTTTAGCTCAGGGGCCACATGGAGGAAAATCTATTCCCAAGTGGGCCGGACCGGTAAAATCATGGTATATATAACTTAAAAACAACAACTTCAGATTGTTTTCTTTGTTTTAATACGATCAACATAAAACATAAAGCTGGAGCCTGAGGACAGTGTGTCCACAATAGTACAAGCACAACATCACTATTAATCATAAAACACCTCAAGTTTATTTGAAAATTCTAAAGAAAAAGAACACACAAACACACAATGCCTCAGTGATTCACAGAAGTATATCACAGATCACAGAACTATATCAGGGTGTCTCATGCAGCACTTTAAGTGGGGTTGCATAGTTTATTTGACTCCTGATACCTGGCATCTTTTAGCTTTCACCAGCGCACCAATATCAGGCGTCACATCCTGAGTTGCAGCCAACTTCAGGATGTGATTCAAGTGCTTGTGCGTGAGCCTTGAGCGCAGCTTTGTTTTATTTATGCTCATTACAGAGAAAACTTGCTCACAAAGATATGTGGTTCCAAACATGCACAACAGTTTTGCAGCGAGGGCTGTCAAGTTGGGGTAACCTGGCAAGAGATTCTGATAAAATGTGTCCAAGCCAGCTGCGGCAAATTTGCCCTTCATATCCGAGTCACACTGCAAGTCTATTATTTCAAGATGGATGCTGACGGGCAGATCAGAGGGATTCACGGTGAATGGCGAGCAAAAAACGTTGAAGTCTTTCTCCAGTTCACCAAAAACCACCTTCATGACGTTATCCATCTTTAATGACTTGCAACACAAAGCCTCCTGGTGCAAAATACAGTGAAAAGTCCATGTGTATAACCATGTGTATGTGACTGATTTGATTAATTTGAAATTTATCAAAACATTATTTTAGAATATCTACATAAATTCAGCTTCTGAATTTATGTAGATATTCTAAAAAAGTGGTTTGATAAATTACAAATTAATCAAATCAAATTTGTCACATTGCATTCTTCTCATATTACTCTGTAGGCTACTGACCTATTCAAAGGTGGCAGGTAGCCTAGTGCTTAGAGCATTGGACTAATAACCGGAAGGTTGCAAGATCGAATCCCTGAGCTGACAAGGTACAAATCTGTCATTCTTCCCCTGAACAAGGCAGTTAACCCACTGATCCTAGGCCGTCATTGAAAATAAGAATTTAATCTTAACTGACTTGCTTAGTTTAATAAATAAAATAAAAAGCTTCCTCTGCCATCTCACCATACATCTGCCTGTAGTTATTGAACTCAACCTGCAGGAGGTTTGTTTGTTGTGGGCAAGATTCTGTTGTGATGTGACTATCATTAATGTGATGACTGCTATTTATCAAATAATTACCTACTACATTTAATGATTACTTGATTAAATGAATCATGTAACAATTAACTCATTAGGAATTTGGGGCACCATGGGAAAAGTTGTTTACTGAGTTACTATCTCCCAACTTAAACTCTAAAGATGATCTAACTATCTCTTACATCCATAACAGTCAATTATTAATTATCAGTCTCATTCTGAACATCCTTGACTTTGTAAATCTGCACGAACCCTAACCTAAGTGATGAATCAGCAAATACACAAATTGGACTACTCCGGTTTAGGTTATTGATTTTCTAACATAATACAATGAAAACAGGTCCCTAGTGAACTAACACGATATGACGGCTTGTTACACAATGGAAAGGGGGTGTGGAAAGATAAAGAGCGGGAGAGAGTTAGTGTGGACTTATCGTACATACATTTGGAAACTACAATCACCATAAATATGAATATTTAGCACCCTAACAACCGCTCATTCGAATAAGAAATGCAACATATATTTACGTGTAGATGTCTTTCTCTGTCGTCTCTCTGTTGAAACCGCTCGAGTCTATGGGCAGTAGTTCGATGTAAGTCTCTGGTTGTCCACCAGAGGTCACAATGTCCTTCTTAGTTGTAGGCTTCTTTGTCTTGGAGTGTTCTTAGAATAGATACCTCCAGGTGTACCACACTGTGGTGAGAGGGATCTGTTCTTCCTACCTTCTTTGGTCAATTGTCCTAGACTACTTTACATACCCAGCTGCAGACTGTGAATGTTTGGTCTAGTCTTCACCTTCTTCACTCGTCAAGAGTTTCAGCGGGTCTTACCATTTTCTGGTCTTGTAGTTTCAACCATTTCAACATGTGGACCACGTCCACATGTTCTCTGGTATAATGTAAATTTAGTTCCAAAAGGTTTTATACTCGGGTAGAAAGGGAGCGGTCCATCGCGCCAACACAATGTCTGTGCTCACTTGGGTGTGGCCACTGACTGAGCATAGGTTTACATAGAAAACAATTATCTCATTTTAGAAGGCTGGAATCACATTATCTTCACAAAAGTATTCTTATACTTAATCATTTATTTTATACAACATTTAGATGCAAACCTGTTAACTAGGATGTGTACAGGTACAGAGTTACCGTTATCTTGTTATACCATCCTTAATGACATCACTATTGTTTGGATCCCCAACAACCATTCCAAACGTTTGGATTTCAAAACTAATGTTCCAATGTCCAATCTTTTGATGTTAGAGTTCTCTACACACAGCACATTCCTTTGTTGGATACTGAGAGGCAGAAAGTTAGAAACCATTTATGACTGGTTGTTAAGTCATAACACTGGGCCAACTCCCTCAGGAGACGGGGATCTGGTTATCTTCAAATCTTTGCCTAGCCAGCACCTTTGATCCTCAACAAGGAGAGAGAGCCATAACAGTTCTGACAGATGGGTGTGTCCTGGTGGTGGCGCTCAAGAAACACCCACATCAAACCACACCCCCCAAGCCAACTCATGTTTGGCTTCTGTCATGGCTGCCAGCATTTTTTGAGGAGCAAGCCAATGAATGAGTCCAACTCAACGGGTGCAGTTCCCCTTTAAGGCATTATAGAAGTCTTACAAGACATTACGTTGTTAGACAATCTAAATCTACGGAGTATTTCATCATCTGGGAAAGAAGTAGCACATGTCCACGTCTCTCACCCCAGCCTGATCTTCCCCCAGAAGCACCTGCAGCACAGCCTGCTGCAGACAGAGACTGAGGCCTAGAAAGAGACCCCGCTGAAGGCCAGGAGCAGCGCCTCCACGTCCAGCCTGTGGTAGGAGTACCAGGGCAGGCTGTAGACCTCGGTCCACCATTCCTCATCATGTACTCAATCCATTAGGTGCCACTGGTGAGCGGGGACGGGTATGTCGCGGTGTATACGGGAGAGCTTCTGCATACTGTGGCGGTAAAAGAGATTCTCCAGCACGTCCCTTAGGGATTCCAGGAAGTCCTCTGTGGTAAGAGTGGCAGCTTCCAGCACCCGCACTGCCTCGTGCACCTGCAGCCGCAGGACGTTGTCAAACTGGTCGAAGAGGAGCAGCAGGCCCAGCACAGGGACCCCGTGGTAGATGGCCTCATGGCCTTTGGTGCCTCCTTGAGCCACGAAGGCGCGGGTCTTCGGGTTGCCCCGGAGGTCGTTTTGGGGGAGCCAGTGCAGCAGCAGGGTGTTGTTCCCCAGGAAAAAGGGCGAAGACTTGGGCCACTACCTCCTTAGGCAGGGCAGACACTATTATTCCCAGAGACATGACCACCACCCCGTGCTTCCCAGAGCTCTGCATGAAGGCCTCCATGTCATCAGGGAGCGGCCAAGCCGGACAGCATTGGAAGCCCCCCACATAGACCACGTTGGGCATGGTGGGCCGCAGGAACTCAAAGAAAAAAGTCCACCCTCATCAGCAACACGTCCGCCGAGCGCTGCATGGAGTCTAGGTCAGCACCAGGGGGGGAAGTGATGTTAGATGAGGCTTGTATATGCAGGGTTAATAAATAAATATTGCTCCACTACACATAGACATAATGCAAGTCCATGTGGTTGGAGAGCTTCTACACAGGAACCACACCTGTGTAGAAGCACCTGCTTTCAATATACTTTGTATCCCTCATTTACTCAAGGGTTTCCTTTTATTTTGGCAATTACCTGTAGATTGCTATAGTACTTCTGGATTAAACTCTACAATGTGTATAAAAGCAACTGAGGTACTGTCTCAGCCCAACTTCATTGCGTACCATTGTGAACTTTAGTTGAATTAACCTTAATAACATTGTCATGGCAACAACACAGTTAAGGCGATTAAGGTGGAAATCCCTACAGAGGGGATATTGTAACCTATTGGTTTGGTAGAGAGGTAGGGGACTGGAATAATAAGGGATCTAAGGACCATTGGATGCTAAAACTGACATGGAAGGCTATAGCATATATAGATTTGTAAAGTTAGACTAACAGGAGGAACGATAAATTCATCAATCATCACACATACATATCACCAAACATACATAAACTCTGTTCTTTGCAGAGTGCAAGCTAGTGTCACATTGTTATATTTGCATTGACTGAGGTTCAGTTGATTTGAATATAGAGTAGCAGACATTTGGTAAAGACCGGAAAGTTTCACCTATGTCATGTTGGGTCAAACAAAGTAATTAGAGTGATTGCACATAGATTTCGGATGCTGTAGGTAACGTATCACTCTTCTGTCCCTGGCTGAAGTGTCTTTGTGCAAAAGGCCTGCTACGAGGTCTGTTGCTGTGCGCAACGTAGTCCGCTATGACAGGACTAGTAAAGGCCCCGTGCATAACTAGTGAAAAAAAATTATGTTAAAAAAATAATAAAAAAGTATATTTTTAATATTTTTCAGGGGGTTCTGCAGCGGCTATGCCCGATCCAACTAGGTGCTAAAACCTGTCGATGTGTCCTTGAGCAAGGCACTTAACCCTACTTGCTCCTGTAAGTCGCTCTGGATAAGAGTGTCTGCAAAATGACTAAAATGTAAATATATAACCAGGCCAGTACAGCTTGGCTCAGCAGTATGAAAATGGTATTTGTGTATGCAATACCTTAGACATCTTGCTATTCTTAGACATGAGTGTTGTTCCTTAGACATCCTTGTCTTCCCTGAGGATGGCAGCCAATGGCTCAACATGGAGGTCATCCTCCAAGAGCTCCACCCCACTCACCGTGCTGCGCTACGCCATGAGCTGGTACATTCCCCAGAAGTCCCCTTTCTACACCTCAGTAACCCTGAACCCTGCTACTCCTCCGGATGGGGGAGGACCTCGGTCCCGACTTCTACACCGTCCTGATCCAGTGCTCTCTGTAGCTCTGCAGGGTGTTACCTTTTCGCCCGCCGCCTGGAGTAGCAGAAGGACACGGCGGCCATGTTGATGATGTTTCATGATGGGGCACTCCACATGATCTCTGCCATCTTGGATGACTCGGTCCTTGTCGCCAAACTGAGGGAGTCTAGATTCGACCTGATGCTTGCCGATCCTGCCTTCCCTGCTGGGGTGCTCCTGGCCCAATACCTGGGCCTGCCCATAGTTTAAAACATCCACTGGCTCAACGCTGGGGAGGCCCACATGACCGTTGCCCCCACACCGCCGTCCTATGTCCCCATGTACAATTAACTGTTCAATGACACAATGGACTTCCTGCAGAGGACAGAGAACTTCCTGTGGTACCTGGTCATACTCTTCCAGGAGTGCCTGGGAGAAAGACACTCTTTCCTGTGGAACAACACCCTGCTGCTGGACTGGCTCCCCCAGAACAATGTCCTGGGCCACCCTAACACCTGCTTCTTCGTGGCTCACTGCGGCACCAGCGGCCTGTATGAGGCCATCTACCACTGGATCCCTGTGCTGGGCCTGCCGCTCCTCTTCGACCAGTTTGACAACGCCCTGCGGCTGCAGGTGCGCGGGGTGACACTAGTGCGAAGTGGTAGGCCATACAAGGTCACAGAACAGGATCGCAGAGTGCTGAAGCGCGTAAATATCGCCTGTTCTCGGTTGCAACACTCACTACCAAGTTCCAAACTGCCTCTGTAAGCAACGTCAGCACAAGAACTGTTTGTCAGGAGCTTCATGAAATGGGTTTCCATGGCCAAGCAGCCGCACACAAGCCTAAGATCACCATGCGCAATGCCAAGTGTTGGCTGGAGTGGTGTAAAGCTCACTGCCTTTGGACTCAGGAGCAGTGGAAACGCGTTCTCTGGAGTGATGAATCACGATTCACCATCTGGCAGTCCGATGGACGAATCTGAGTTTTCCAGGAGAATGCTACCTGCCCAACTACATAGTGCCAACTGTAAAGTTTGGTGGAGGAGGAATAATGGTCTAGGGCTGTTTTTCATGGTTCGGCCTAGGCCCTTAGTTCCAGTGAAGGGAAATCTTAACGGTGCAGCATAAAATGACATTCGAGACGATTCTGTGCTTCCAACTTTGTGGCAACAGTTTGGGGAAGGACCTTTCCTGTTTCAGCATGATAATTCCCCTGTGCACAAAGCGAGGTCCATACAGAAATGGTTTGTCGAGATCAGTGTGGAAGAACTTGACTGGCCTGCATAGAGCCCTGACCTCAACCCAATCGAACACCTTTGGGATGAATTGGAACGCCGACTGCGAGCCAGGCCTAATCGCCCAACATCAGTGCCAGACCTGACTAATGCTCTTGTGGCTGAATGGAAGCAAGTCCCTGCAGCAATGTTCCAACATCTAGTGAAAAGCCTTCCCAGAAGAGTGGAGGCTGTTATAGCATCAAAGGGGGGACCGACTCCATATTAATGCCCATGATTTTGGAATGAGATGTTCGACAAGCAGGTGTCCACATACTTTTGGTCATGGAGTGTATTTAAGATTTTGTACATATGACTATCAATTGCCAATTTGCTGTCAACAATGACACAAATGGCTGAAACAAACCATAATGAGAAAGGACTTGATTAAGATATTTTAACAGTGTAAATAAATAACCTGTTGACGGTCCGCTTCAATAGAAGTAAAAGGAAGTAAAGTGGATCCAGTATTCACATCCCTTGGATTTTTTTCAGATTTTGTTTCTACAAAGTGGGATGGAAATAGATTGAATTGTGATTTTTTTGTCACTGGTCTACAGAAAATACTCCACAATGTCAAAGTGACAAGTGAATTTTACTAAAATGTTTGAATTAATAACTCTTTTATAAGCTAATTAAAATATAGTCATTGCATAAGTATTCAGCCGCTTTGTTTAGCAAAGCCTAAATTAATTCAGGAGTAAAATTTGTCTAAAAGAATCACATAATATGTAACATGAACTGACTCTGTGTGAAATAATAGGGGTTGATATGATTTTTTAAATTATTTCTCCTTCCTCTCCCCCATACGTACAACATCTGTAAGGTCCCTCATTCAAGCATTGAATTTTAAGCACAGATTCAATGACAAAGACCAGGAAGATTTTTGAAAGCTTCATAAATCAAATCAAATTGTATTTGTATTTGTCACATGCGCCGAATACAACAGGTGTAGACCTCACAGTGAAATGCTTACTTACAATCCCTTAACCAACAAGGCTTTAAGAAGTTTTAAGAAAAAAAGCTGTTAAGTAAAAAACTGTTAAAACCCTCTACAGGATCAGTGCCCCCTCCCCCCAAGTAACATGAACATTTCCCAGGACATAGACATATCTGATATGGGCAGAAAGCTTAAATTCTTGTTAATCTAACTGCACTGTCCCATTTACAGTAGCTATTACAGTGAAATAATACCATGGTATTGTTTGAGGAGAGTGCACAATTATGAACTTGAAAATGTATTAATAAAACAATTAGGCACATTTGGGCGGTCTTGATACAATATTTTGAACAGATATGCAATGGATCATTGGATCAGTCCAAAACTGTACACATACACTGCTGCCATCTTGTGGAATAATACATTATGGCCTTTCTCTTGCATTTCAAAGATGATGGTACAAAATAAATGCATGTTTTTTTTCTTTGTATTATCTTTTACCAGATCTAATGTGTTATATTCTCCTACATTCGTTTCACATTTACAGAAACTTCAAAGTGTTTCCTTTCAAATGGTATCAAGGTTATGGTATCAAGGGTATGTCATTTTAGTCGAAAATTTAACAAAAGGGGCGAATCCTTAAGAGGGTTTAAGTAAAAAATGTAAAATAAAGGTAACAAATAATTAAACAGCAGCAGTAAAATAACAATAGCGAGGCTATATACATTGGGTACCGGTACAGAGTCAATGTGAGAGGGCACCGGTTAGTCGAGGTAATTGAGGTAATATGTACATGTAGGTAGAGTTAAAGTGACCATTCATAAATAATAAAAAGAGAGTAGCAGCAGCGTAAAAGAGGGGTCTGGGTAGCCCTTTGATTAGCTTTTCAGGACTCTTATGGCTTGGGGGTAGAAGCTGTTAAGAAGCCTTTTGGACCTAAAAGGGCAGTGATTGGTAGATGGGTAACAATAACAAATCAGACATTGAATATCTCTTTAAGTATGGTCAAGAAAATAATGATGCTGTGGAGGATGAATTAAACCACCCAGACACAGCAAAGATACGGTTGTCCTTCTAAACTGAGCTACGGGACAGGAAGGAAACTGCTTAGGGATGTCACCATGAATCCAAAGGTGATTTTAAAACAGCTACAGAGTTCAATGGCTGTGATCAACAAAATTGTAACAACTGGGCACAGACCACGTCATTTCAACATGGATAATTGGGTAATATTTGGTTGAGACATTGATCAATGAGATTTCAACCTATTTTCACCCACTCAAAAAGATAGCAAAAGGTTTCCAATGTGTTATCACTATGCTTTCAACCATCTAAAAGCGCATCCAAATTCCAATGGAAAAACAAAGTCAGATTTTAGGTTTAGTTGTCACTCAAATGTCTATCATTGAGCTTGCAACTATTTAACAGCACAGCAAAGTTCAAATGGGAATACAATGTTAGATATTTTGTTTATTTATACAACAAAATAATGTATTATCACTGTGCTTCATCTAACAGCAGAACCATATGACCTGGATTTCAGTTGAAATTATATTAAAAGTATATGGTGAAAGTGATCAATGCTGTTCAAGATTCTGACAGATTATTATAGCAATTGTGAAGATCTCAGACGTGCAACAACCTATGCATGCGATCTTGAACATGCAAACTTGATATAATTACTTAAGAAGAAATGTATAGTTACAGTAACCTCAAAATGTGTCCTTGGTTGTGTTACTCATTTTGAGGTTGAATGTTACATTTGTTTGTAAGACAGCCTTAACTTTAGGTTATTTACTGTCTTTCAAAAGTAATACTGAATTTTGTTTGGTTGGCAACGCAACCAAATATCAACATTTAAAGGAGATGTACAGTGTCGACTGCTTGGATAGTCCCATCTGAGTCACTGGCTTAATCCCATTCTTTAACTTTTATTTTTGGTTGAGATGTGAATCCAACATATTATTTGTTAACCTGTCAACAAAAGTGATATTGAATTATGTTTCATTGTCAATGCAACCAAATATCAACATTTGAAGGAGATTTATCTTCTGCTTGGATAGTCCCATCTGTGCCTCTGACTAAGTCTGTCTAATAATGAACGTCTCCACCTCAACCAAAAATCTAAGTTAAAGATTAGGACTAAATCAAATCAAACTTTAAATGCACTTTCAATAACGTTTTATTGCGTTGACAACCAAACACAATTCAAAATAATTACATTTGAAATCAACCAGAGCTTGTAACCCTAGGCCTATTGTATTGTCCCCCCCCCCAAAATGTTTTAATATAAACAATAGCTGTTGACTGCAAATGTTATATTGGCCTAAATAGTATCATTGATATGAGTGATAAAGTATGGTCGCATTTAATTTGCTCTGTTAAACCTACCCTTTGGAATGACTTCAATAGCAACAGTGAATCTATCTCGTTTTTAAGTGGAGATCTCTCAACAATCACTCTCACAATTGCACATTGGCAATAGTAGATACAAATATCAAACCTGGGCTTAGTTAAAAACCTGTATGGGAGACCAAATGGTTGCTGTAGATAGATCAACTCTCCAGTAGGAGGTGCTGCCCAGCCTATAGTTCTTTTTTTCTGATAGTGGATATAACATTGAAGATCTGACGTTGTTTCTAAGGTACAAATTCAACATATTTTATACAAGGTTTTTCAATGTTGAAAATTGGTTACCATGATGACATAATCCTGTGGTTGAAATTTCACTCTCAAAACAACAGTATGACTTTTTTCAAATCCAATGTATTTACCACGTAGATTCCACATCACAATACGTTGACAAATTACGTTGAAACAACTAGTTTGTCCCCAGTGGGTAGTAACCAATGTTCCCTCTTTGTTTTCCGCACTGAGCAAATTTCATCTACACATGACCACTGCTGTAAACACTGTCCAGTTCAAAGTAAATGGCACAGATCCATATACGGCAATGGTCTATTTGCATATAGGCCTACTGCAGCTTTGATTGATTATGCCACACCGGTCTGTGTAGAGTATGGGCTGAGTCATGTGCAATAGAATCCTACTCTGATTCATCCTGTCTACAACAAAATCTCTTTCATAGTTTGTTTTGTTTCGACATGTTGCATTGAAAGTGGCTAATATTGCTTTGATTCGATCACAATTGCCACAGTAAAGGGAAACGTTGATAGTGTTAACTAACAGGGAAAACTCTAGAAAGTTGAGTGAAGTTCAACTTAGTTCTTCTCTCCGTGGGCTACTGCCCGCCGGCACGCAGTTTAGATTGAACATTGGTAGTGACTCCACAATAATTACCTAAATGACAGAGTGACAAGAAGAATACAAATATACAAAATATTCCAAAACATGCGTCTTGTTTACAACAAGGCACTAAAGTAATACTGCAAAGAAATATGGCAAAGGAATACACTTTTTGGTGGATGGTGCTAAGCACATGCAAATCCTAGAGGAAAACCTGCTTCAGTCTGCTTTACACCGGACACTGGGAGAGAAATTGACCTTTCAGCAAGACAATGTACAACACAAAGCCAAATCTACACTGGAGTTGCTTACCAAGAAGACAGTGCATGTTTCTGAGTAGCCAAGTTACAGTTTTGACTTAAATCTGCTTGAAAAGCTATGGCAAGACTTGAACATTGCTGTCTAGCCATGATCTCCAACACCTTGACAGAGTTTGAATAATTTTGAAAAGAATAATGGGCAAATATTGCACAATCCAGGTGTGTAAAGCGTTTAGAGAATTACCCAAGAAGACTCACAGCTGTAATAGCTGCCAAAGGGGGGTCAATATCTAATCAAGATACACAGTGCATTCGGAAAGTATTCAGACCCCCTCAGACCCGCTGCACAGGTTTTCATAAAGGATCTCTCTGTACTTTACTCTGTTCATCCTTCCCTCGTTACTGACTAGTCTCCCAGTCCTTGCCACTGATGCCAGGTTTCCTCCAGACGTAATGCTTGGCATTCAAGCCAAAGAGTTCAGTCTTGGTTTCATCAGACCAGGGAATCTTATTTCTCATGGTCTGAGAGTCCTTTAGGTGCCTTTTGGAAAACTCCAAGCGGGCTGTCGTGCCTTTTACTGAGGAGTGGCTTCGGTCTGGCAACTCTATCATAAAGGCCTGATTGGTGGAGTGCTGCAGAGATAGGTGTTCTTCTGGAAGGTTCTCCCATCTCCACTGAGGAACTCTGGAGCTCTGTCAGAGTGCCCATCGGGTTCTTGGTCACCTCCCTGACCAAGGCCCTTCTCCCCAGATTGGTCAGTTTGGCCGGGTGGCCAGCTCTAAGAAGAGTCTTGGTGGTTCCTAACTTCTTCCATTCAAGAATGATGGAGGCCACTGTGTTCTTGGGATCTTCAATGCTACAGAAATGTTTTGGAACCCTTCCCCAATTCCTTCGACCTCATGGCTTGATTTTTGCTCTGACATGCACTGTCAACTGTGGGACCTTATATAGTCAGGTGTGTGCCTTTCCAAATCATGTCCAATCAATTGAATTTACCACAGGTGGACTCCAATCAAGTTGTAGAAACATCTCAAGGATGATCAACGGAAACAGAATGCACCTGAGCTCAATTTTGAGTCTCATAGCAAAGGGTCTGAATACTTATGTAAATAAGGTATTTATGTTTCTAAAAACCTGTTTTCGCTTTGTCATTATGGGGTATTGTGTGTAGATTGAAGATAATTTGTTTTCAATCCATTTTAGAATAAGGCGGTAACGTAACAATATGTGGTAAAAAATCAAGGAGTCTGAATACTTTCCAAATATATTGTATTAGTGTTTTATTTTTCATTCATCTTTAAAAAGTTACATTATAGAGTATTTAGTATAGATCGTTGACAAAAAAAATGAAATTAAGCCAATTGTAATCCCACTTTGTAACACATTAACATTTTAAGAAATCCAAGGGGGTTGAATATTAATGATATCCACTGTACATGATTCAATAAAAACTGATGAAAAGCTCTTTCTATTCAAACTGCCCTTAGGGAAGATGGTATCTTGGAACTGTCAGCACCTATTGGATTTCAGTCTGGTGACATACAGTATTTGAAGGAAAATGCAAGATGAGAAAGATTACATTGATATCATGTGTTAAAAATACAGCCTAGCCACCATTGTCTCACACTCCCATTCTCCACAAACAAGTTCAATTGTGCAGTCGGTGGCTTTTTTCCTGTTCCTGAGCTACAAAGTTAATTTAGGGTGGGGGGGGTGTCCATGTAAATTGTCTGGTGGCGATTTTTATGAATTGTTCAGCAGTCTAATAGCTTGGGGGTAGAAGCTGTTAAGGAGCCTTTTGGTCCTAGACTTGGTGCTCCGGTACTGCTTGCCATGTGGTTGCAGAGAGAATAGTCTATAACTTGGGTGACTGGAGTCTTTGACAATTTTATGGGCCTTCCTCTGACACAGCCTAGTATATAGGTATTGGATGGCAGGAAGCTTGGCCCCAGTGATGTATTGGGCCGTACGCTCTACCCATCAGAGCAAAGGGTGGCTACTTTGAAGAATCTGAAATATATTTTGATTTGTTTGGTTACTACATGATTCCATATGTGTTGTTTTATGGTTTTGATGTCTTCACTATTATTCTACAATGTAGAAATTAGTGGAAGTAAAGAAAAAGCCTGGAATGAGTAGGTGTGTCCAAACCTTTGACTGGTACTATATATATATATATATATATATATATATATATATATATATATATATATATATATATATATATACTGCTCAAAAAAATAAAGGGAACACTTAAACAACACATCCTAGATCTGAATGAAATAAATAATTTTATTAAATACTTTTTTCTTTACATAGTTTAATGTGCTGACAACAAAATCACACAAAAATAATCAATGGAAATCCAATTGATCAACCCATGGAGGTCTGGATTTGGAGTCACACTCAAAATTAAAGTGGAAAATCACACTACAGGCTGATCCAACTTTGATGTAATGTCCTTAAAACAAGTCAAAATGAGGCTCAGTAGTGTGTGTGGCCTCCACGTGCCTGTATGACCTCCCTACAACACCTGGGCATGCTCCTGATGAGGTGGCGGATGGTCTCCTGAGGGATCTCCTCCCAGATCTGGACTAAAGCATCCGCCAACTCCTGGACAGTCTGTGGTGCAACGTGGCGTTGGTGGATGGAGCGAGACATGATGTCCCAGATGTGCTCAATTGGATTCAGGTCTGGGGAACGGGCGGGCCAGTCCATAGCATCAATGCCTTCCTCTTGCAGGAACTGCTGACACACTCCAGCCACATGAGGTCTAGCATTGTCTTGCATTAGGAGGAACCCAGGGCCAACCACACCAGCATATGGTCTCACAAGGGGTCTGAGGATCTCATCTCGGTACCTAATGGCAGTCAGGCTACCTCTGGCGAGCACATGGAGGGCTGTGCGGCCCCCCAAAGAAATGCCACCCCACACTATGACTGACCCACCGCCAAACCGGTCATGCTGGAGGATGTTGCAAGCAGCAGAACGTTCTCCACGGCGTCTCCAGACTCTGTCACGTCTGTCACGTGCTCAGTGTGAACCTGCTTTCATCTGTGAAGAGCACAGGGCGCCAGTGGCGAATTTGCCAATCTTGGTGTTCTCTGGCAAATGCCAAACGTCCTGCACGGTGTTGGGCTGTAAGCACAACCCCCACCTGTGGACGTCGGGCCCTCATACCACACTCATGGAGTCTGTTTCTGACCGTTTGAGCACATGCACATTTGTGGCCTGCTGGAGGTCATTTTGCAGGGCTCTGGTAGTGCTTCTCCTGCTCTTCCTTGCACAAAGGCGGAGGTAGCGGTCCTGCTGCTGGGTTGTTGCCCTCCTACGGCCTCCTCCACGTCTCCTGATGTTCTGGCCTGTCTCCTGGTAGCGCCTCCATGCTCTGGACACTACGCTGACAGACACAGCAAACCTTCTTGCCACAGCTCGCATTGATGTGCCATCCTGGATGAGCTGCACTACCTGAGCCACTTGTGTGGGTTGTAGACTCCGTCTCATGCTACCACTAGAGTGAAAGCACCGCCAGCATTCAAAAGTGACCAAAACATCAGCCAGGAAGCATAGGAACTGAGAAGTGTTCTGTGGTCCCCACCTGCAGAACCACTCCTTTATTGGGGGTGTCTTGCTAATTGCCTATAATTTCCACCTGTTGTCTATTCCATTTGCACAACAGCATGTGAAATTTATTGTCAATCATTGTTGCCTTCTAAGTGGACAGTTTGATTTCACAGAAGTGTGATTTGGAGTTACATTGTGTTGTTTAAGTGTTCCCTTTATTTTTTTGAGCAGTGTATATATACATATATATATACATATATACATATATATATAATATTTTTTTTTTAAACTAAATTTTCTTTTCCACCTAAAGGCCATAAGAGAATGTTTTAGTAAAGATGACTGTCATCTGAAAGGAGTCCATTAACTTGTGTTGAATGTTGAGATTACACTGCCTCTTTGGTCCATAGACTGGTGTTGAATGTTGAGTGTTGAGTTTATATTGGTCTCTTTGTTAAGCTCTTATCTCAGCCTGTCAATCACTTCCACCTCTTCCGATGCAGAGGCTGATCCTCTCATCACAGAGCCTCTATGGCATGTTATCTCTGACCTGCTTTCTGACACGGAAGTACACCTCTGAGGAATGCATTGTTTTCGAGAAGACAAAAGGGAAATATGTTATAGAATCTAAACCAAAAATCTCAGTTGTTTCTCCAACCAACAACAAACTCACAGATTGTTAGAAGAAGAGAATCCATAACAGTTCATCGAATTACTGATTTCAGTTACACCTTTATTATGTAAGGACAAAGGGGGCCTGAGAACTACTCAATGACACATCACCCAAATGACCACCCTTGTCCCTCATAGACCTATTTTCTAAATTTCCTTTCCTTTCCTACACTCATAACACCACTCTCCTTCTCACTCACTTTCTCCTCCTCTAATGGTCAGAGAACGATGGAAGAGGGAGGAGAGGAGTGAGTGTTTTTGTTCAGGAGGAGAAAGGCGTTCTCCTGTGTTCTCAGGATGTTGCTGTTAAAGCCTGGAGAAGTGGGCTTCCTGTCTAGGAAAACGACCAGAGAACAGACAAGGCCCTGGGGTTAAGACGCTGTGTTCCCTCAGAGGACGCAGACACTTTGTGCTGCACAGATCACCAAGCAGATTGAGGGAAGAAGGGGTTCTGTGGAACGATATGGGAGAGGTGAGTGAAAAGACTCTCAAAATGTTTTCTTGTGCTTAATCTCTTTTTCATGCTTTAGTTGAGTGCGTTTTACTTTGAATATCATGCACCATTGCACCAGTTGACATGGTTGTATTGTACATGCATGCGTAATGTTCTGATTGAATGTTGTAGAAATGTTGTAATAATGTTGTAAAATTATCCTTTTATCATCTTCATCATCATTCTCCTCAGGTTTTCCACAAGGACTAGAGACACCCAATCAATAGATCCTAAGCAGAGCAAGATATTGGTGCTGGACACATGACTCTGGGAGCTAATAGAAACAATATGGACAGATCACAAGCATATGAATTTATGGATGACTTCGATTAGAGACAACTTCCTCGGTCAAACACATCTATTTTCACCTTTTCTACTATTGCATTTGTGAATTAATTTAATGGATATAAAATGCAGAGGCTCTCACACCGCCGTCTCTCTCTGGGAATATAGATCTGTATCAGAGGGTGATATAAGCACCTGTGTACTGTAGCACCTGGTTTCTTGTAAAAGGACTTTGAGGGTTCCGGCCCTCACCCAGAGACTGTCAGAGACCATGTCCAACAACAGTGACAGCTGCAACCTCCCCCTGAACACTGACACACTTGGTCTCACCTACATCTACAGCCTGGCCTTTTCACTGGGTCTCCCTTGCAACCTGCTGTCCCTCTGGGGACTGTACCAACTGGGCCGCTCCGGTGGGTGTGGCTGCCAGCTGGTCTACATCCTCAACCTGCTGCTTTCTGACCTCCTCCAGCTGCTCACCCTCCCCCTATGGATCCTCTACCTCCAGGGGGCTCACCGCTGGCCCTACGGCCGCCCCGCCTGCGAGTTTGTGGGCTACGTCTTCTACGTCAACGTCTACGCTAGCGTGGTGTTTCTCTGTTTGATAGCGTTGGACCGTTGCCTGGCAATAGTACACCCGTTGAGTAGTCGTGGCGTGCGGACGGTGCGGGTGGCGGCAGTGTCTGGAGTGGTGGTCTGGATGCTGACCTTCCTGTTCTGTTTAGGCGGGTTGCTTCCGTCGGTGTTCGACGCAGAGAGGCTGCTGTGTCTGGAGCAGTACCCCGTCAGCCTCAGATATGCCCACTTTAAGATTGCTACAGTTATCATGGGGTTCCTGCTGCCCTGTGGTATACTGGGGTGAGTGGGAAACTGAGTATGAGGAATGATTGGCTGTCTGAATGTATGATTTCATGAGGAAAAGGAGGAATGTTGCCTGTACTCCGCAAAATGTATGTCCCTTTAATGTTTTTCAATAACAATTTGTCTATATTTGTTGATATTAGACACCCAACATTAAGTTGGTTTTATATACATGTAGTAACTATAGAAACTAGAAACACCACCATAATAACATTTTCTTGCATGGAAAAGTATGTATGGCTATCAGAAGAGTCTTGTCAAATGGTCACATCTAACATATTTATCTGATACGGACATGACCCTTGACCTTTGTACTTTTCTCACTTTCTTCAGTTACACCTCCGCCCGCATTGGGGTGACCCTCCAACAGTCGCCCTCCGTCTCCAACCAGGACCGTCACAAAATCACTGGCATCCTTGTCGTCATCACCGTCATCTTCATTGTCGTCTTCGGACCCTACCATCTGGTTGGGGGGTACCGTTTTGTCTCCCTCCTCCTCATAGACGACCCCTGCGAGTTGGAACGGTCCATTTTCCTGTGCTACCGGCTGTGCTACGGTCTGACCAGCCTCAACACTCTGCTGGACCCTCTGTTCTACATCTTCCTGTGTCACAACGCCCGTCTGGAGCTCCGCAGGTCCCTAACGCCCTGTCTGGGACGGGGGCACACAGCCCCCAAACAGGTCAGACTCAGTCTCAGAGGAAACCCTGATCCGAGTGACAATGTGTAAAAACACTGGATTGGACAAACTGTTTTTGAATGAAGAAAACCTGGATAATCCGTATTTTGTTTCCTGTTTCCTGTTCTTTGATGAGTTTGAATTCAGCAGCAGGACACATTGTGTAGCGAGACTGGACATACAGACAGTATATTACAGTGTTTTCTTGGACTTGCTCAAGGAACTGACTCCACTGGTTTGACTGCTGAGCATTATTGATGGAAAAAACAAGCAATTGTGCCACCTAGTGGGGAGAGCATGTATGTTGCTAGCTGAAATTGGAAATAGCGGTCCATCTACTTCACTTTTCTGCTGTGCCCGTCCTCTCTACCTGTTGATGCACTGCCATAGCTGCCTCAGTTACTACTGTCATATGAATGCACTATAATAATAATAATGTCATAATGTCTTGACTGTTTGCTTGTCATGATTTGTATACTTTAATTTGCTTATCGCAGTAAATAACGTCAACTGAAATACATGATTTATTCATTACAGATATATCTTTCGACAAAAAAAAGAGTATACCATCCTCAGCTGCTGAAATATATACCAAAACACATGTACAGAATCAAACCATTCCTCGCAGCTGTTCTCTCTTAGTCAGTACAGTAAAAGGTGGTCCAGCTTCAGAGCAGAGGTTTGAATAACGGGATGCCAGTGCATTCTCAGTTCACTGGTAGAGCTGAAACCGAGTGACCGTCATACAGTTTTGTGGATAATTTTAATGTTCATGATTGTCTGTCAAGGCTGTACTACAAGACCATCGGAAATATACCAAATGTATTTAGCCTATTCGGAATGAGTACCGTAAAAAAAATCAGCAAGCAAATATAAAAGCATACTAGCGTACAGCTGAGCCTATACTTTACAGTTCACATTGCTCTACATATCAGTAGATTAAACACGCTATGAGAAGCATTGCAAAAACACACAAAATATGTCCCTCAGTACTTCTGGGTGTATGTTGTACATGATACTGATTCAAAATTCCATGATATATCAATCGATCATTATGTATCCCACAGTTGCAGAACCTGGACCGGAACCAAATTTGACAGACTTCTCAGTCAGCAGGGTGTGGCTTCTTCTACTCCGGCTCCAGCTCCTCCTCCGCCCTGGAGTCTTCTCCTCTCAGGCTGGGGGCGTTGTTGTGGGACCTCATCCCCCTCAGCAGCAGCTATGAAGCACTGATAGAGGAGTGCTGGGTGCTGCGTCGCTGTGCGAACTCCCCTAGGTCTTCCGCCAGCACGCTCTCAAGCACCGCTCCCAGAGACTGTCTGATCTTACCACACAAATCCGGGCAGCTGAACACATAGAGGATGGGGTTTAGCACACTGTTGAGGAAGGCTAGACTGGCGGCGAGGGGCAGGCCGTGGGCCACGAGGCCCCGGAGGGAGGGTTGGTACTGGGCTACAGCCTCCAGTACGCTGAAGATATGGTACGGAGCCCAGCAGACCACAAAACTCACTACCACCGCTACCACTAGCCGCACAAAGCGGTAAGAGCGCCTTCCGCGGCCACGCCGCATGATACCAATGTTCACCAACACGTAGCTCCCCACAATGACCACCAGGGGGAGTATGAAGGCCAGCAGGAGCTTAGAGAAGGCCAGGGCATCCTGGCGAGCCTCACACAGCTCTCTTAGGTCAAACTCCCTAACAAGGAGGTACTGGGCATAGTTATAGTAACACATGACCCGCCCGTCATGCCGGCGAATAGTATCCCGGAACAGATAGTACGGTAGGGTACAGAGTATTGCCAGGGCCCAGATGACACCACACACTCTTCCGACCAGGCGTACATTCCTCCGGTTCTGGGCCCAGACGGGCTTCAGCACCACCAGACAGCGGTCCAGGGAGATGGCTGCCAGCAGGAAGGCGCTGACGAACATGTTGAGGAAGAAGACGGAGGAGTGGAGCTTGCAGAAGGTGGTACCTAGGGTCCAAGTTTCTCCACGGGCCAGGAAGATGGTGAAGAAGGGGAGGGAGGCTGTGGAAAGGAGGTCCGAGGCAGCCAGGTTGAGGATCCAAACACTGATGACTGTGCGGCGGACGCGGAAGCCCACCACCCCCAGGATGAGGAGGTTCTCCAGGATACCGAAGGAGGAGACCAGGCCGTGGAGACACACCGTAACCAGGCTCAAAGCCCCCACCCTGGCCGAGGAGTTGGATGGCACGCTTACGTTCACCATGGCCTGGATGAGAGGGCAGTAGACAGGGCTGCTGGAAGTGGTCATCTTTCAGATTCTGGTTCTGACGCTTTGTCCACTTTGGCTCTGAATTCCTGTGCCCATTGCAAAGAAAACACAAAGAGTCATTCAGGATTGTAATGTTGTTAGTAGTCATGACGATCACGAA
Organism: Salmo salar; assembly: GCF_965601325.2. Taxonomy (NCBI): domain Eukaryota; kingdom Metazoa; phylum Chordata; class Actinopteri; order Salmoniformes; family Salmonidae; genus Salmo; species Salmo salar. The sequence goes on along the minus strand of NC_138297.1, from coordinate 24,318,374 downwards.
CTTGGCAGGTGATAATGTTGTGCAACTGTTGAACACATTATTAGTCATTGTGGTTTCTGTACAAAAGGTTGGCTTGAAAACATCTCCCTGCCATCTCAAACTAATAAGAGAGAGAGATGTGGTTTATCTCTCCATCTCACCCTCTCCACATCCTCTGTTCTCATTGTAAACACTTTGTAGGCTGACTTTGCCTGTAAAGGTAAAAGCCATCGCACATAATCACATTCTACCTTTCATGTGTCTTTAATATCAAATTGAGAGCTTTTGTGTAAGCCTACATTTCAAGTTAAATACACTTAAGATCCAGATCCAAAAATGAGTCTTTATTCTGGAATTCAGCTATACTGAACATAAATATAAATGCAACATTCTATAAGATTTTACTGAGTTACAGTTCATATAAGGAAATCAGTCAATTGAAATAAATAAATTAGGCCCTAATCTATAGATTTCACATGACTGGGCATACAGATATGCATCCGTTGGTCACAGATACCTTAAAAAAAAAAGCTAAGGGCGAGGTTAGGAAACCAGTCAGTATCTAGTGTGACCTCCATTTGCCTCATGCAGCGTGGCACATCTGCTTCGCATAGAGCTGATCAGGCTGTTGATTGTGGCCCGTGGTATGTTGTCCCACACCTCTTCAATGGCTGTGCGAAGTTGACGGATATTGGCGGGAACTGGAACACGTTGTCCTACACGTTGATCCAGAGCATCCCAAACATGCTCAATGGGTGAGTATGCAGGCCATGGAAGAACTTGCGACACGGGGTCGTGCATTATCACGCTAAAACATGAGGTGGTAGTGGTGGATGAATGGCCATCTCACAGTATCTCTGTGCATTCAAATTGCCATGGATAAAATGAAATTATGTTTATTGTCTGTAGCTTATGCCTGGCCATACCATAACCCCACTGCCACCATGGGGCACTCTGTTCACAACGTTGACATCAACAAACCGCTCGCCCACACGATGCCATAAATACTTTCTGCCATTTTCCCGGGACATTTGAAACCTGGATTCATCCATGAAGATTACACTCCATCATGCCAGTGGCCATCGAAGGCGAGCATTTGCCCACTGAATTCGGTTACGACGTCGAACTGCAGTCAGGTCTAGACGCTGCTAAGGACGATGTGCATGCCAATTGCACGTTCCCTCAAAGCTTGAGACATCTGTGGCATTGTGTTGTGTGACAAAACTGCACATTTTAGAGTGGCCTTTTATTGTCCCCAGCATAAGCTTCTTGATATACCACACCTGTCAGGTGGATGAATTAACTTGGCAACAGAGAAATGCTCACCATCAGGGATGTAAAACAAATTTGTGCACATTTGAGGGAAATATTTTTGTGCGTATCTAACATTTCTGGGATCTTTGATTTCAGCTCATAAAACACTTTACATGTTGCGTTTAATATTTTTGTTCAGTACATTTGAATTAAACATTTAAAATGAATGGATTACAAATAAAAGCACATGTTACCTGAGAGTTTTGTCTCCACTGCGAGATGCAACAGTGTTTCTTGTGCCGAGTCCACGTTGGGAGACTTGTTGCGCTGGTTGTGATGAGTGTAGTTATGATGGGTGTGCATTCAAACGCACTGACGCACCTACATTCACACCTACTAGTCAGTTGAACCAGGGGATGATAAGCTTTTGACAGATTGAAGACAAAAATCTTAATTTCCACACTCCTCACTGTAACCTTGTCGTTTTGATACGCTCTATGAATCTTTTGATGCATTCAGACTCCGTTTCTTCTCTCTTTTGCTCTCTCTCTCTCACACACACACAAACAGACACTTTCTGGGAAATGTTGATGAAGAGATTGCTGAAGACCACAGCAAGACACCCTACTGCAATAACAGTGTTTTTCTGCTGGCTTTGTTGGTCGCTATGATTGGTGTGGAAACTTTAAGCTCCAAACCCAACAATCCAGTGTAGCACTAAAAATAACATAAGATAGAACAAAAATAAGAAGAACACGAGAAAGTAAAGGTAATAAAGGTAATGTGCAGGGGACACTGGAGTGATAGAGGTAGATATCTATAGTGGTAAGGTGACTAGGCATCAGGATATATGATAAACAGAGTAGCAGCAGTTTATATGCTGATTATATGTGCATGTGTGTAGAGTCAGTATAAATGTGTGTGCGTGTTGTGTGTGTGTTGGAGTGTCAGTGTCGCGTGTGCATAAAATACAAAGGTCAGCTGAGATTGTCCATGTAGCCATTCTGTTAGCTATTTTGCTGTCTTGTGGCTTGGGGATACGCGCCGCGTGTCTACGCGTTCATGCAAGTACAAAAACATGTTGACACACCCGACTTGTAGAGAAACACCAATGCCGTCTCTTTCATGTTGACGAAACAGTCTATCACTCTGTCATACAGTACACACTTTTATTTTTAGTTGTTTTTGTTGCTGAGGCACGGCGGCATAAAACATGTCATTTCAAAGGACATCTCAAAGGACAGTCTTGCTCATTGGCTGTAAGATCTTTATTTTTTTATTGATAGGAGCCTGAGTCCAAGTGTCTTTATACAATCATGCCAACTGACTGGCAGTCATTGTCAAGTTTGGCTTGACAATGACAGCAATGGAGCACGCAAGAGCACAAACAGATCTGAGACCACGCTAATAGGAGCCTAGTAAGAATCCCACTGCATATGGGTGTTGCTAGTGGTTGTAGAACCCTGGTTTCATGCTAAGCTAAACAGAAGTGGTAAAACAGAGGTTAGAGGCATTCTCTAATGTGCGTCACAAATGGCACCCTATTCCCTACATTGTGCACTACTTTTGACTAGACTCCTATGGACCCTGGTCAATGGTAGTGCACTATATAGAGCAGGACTATCCAACCCTGTTCCTGGAGAGAAACCGTCCTGTTGGTTTTCACTCCAACCCTAATCTAGTGCACCTGACTCTAATAATTAGCTGGTTGATAAACGGAATTGGGTTAGTTACAAGTGGGGTTGGATTTGAAAACCTACAGGAGGGTAAGCTCTCCTGGAACAGGGTTGGAGAGCCCTGATATAGAGAATCGGGTTCCATTTGGTATGTAGCCCCACAGTGCACACTGTGATCTGAGGGTTGCACCCGTGTTCTTCTTCAAATAATCCTGCCAATCAGATCACGTGCCAACCATTTGTAGCACAAATATGTGTATACTCTGTTTTGTTATACAATAATAAAAAGTAACACAATAAAGAGGCCATATACAGGGGGCACTAGTACCGAGTCAGTATGCAGGGGTACAAGCTAGTTGAGGTAATCTGTACATGTAGGTGGGGGCGAAGTGACTATGCATAGGTAACAAACAAACAGCGAGAAGCAGCAGTGAAGAAGAGGGGGGGGTCAATGTAAATTGTCCTGTGGTGATTTGTATGAATTGTTCAGCAGTCTAATGGCTTGGGGGTAGAAGCTGTTGAGGAGCCTTTTGGTCCTAGACTTGACGCTCCAGTACCGCTTGCCATGCAGTAGCAGAGAAAACAGTCTATAACTTGGGTGACCGTAGTCTCTGGATGGCAGGAAGCTTGGCCCCAGTGATGTACTGGGCCATTCGCACTACCCTCTGTAGCGCCTTATCGTCAGATGCCGAGCAGTTGCCATACCAGGCGGTGATGCAACCGGTCAGGATGCTCTCGATGGTGCAGTTGTAGAAACCTTTGAGGATCTGGGGGCCCATGCCAAATCTTTTCAGTCTCCTGAGGGGGAAAGGTTTAGTTCCCTCGTTAGATCTAATGAGGGGACTAAAAGGTTTAGGCTGTGACAACAAAAATGCAACAGACAGAACTACAGTATGTTTTAGCATGGAAGTTTGGTACTGCAGAGTGACCGAATTTGTAACTATGAAAATAATTTTGTTAAACAGATTGTGAATCCCAAAAGTGTACGTTTGATTCTAGAGTGGGAAAACAAAAAGAAAAATAATTTTGTTAGGGTGTAGGGGCAGATTTAGGTCATCATGTCTACAGGAGCATTTTATTGTCTATTTACTTTATTTAGTCTGATCAGTAGAACAATTCTCATTCTTAATAATGGTTTCAAATATAGGGTAATTACTGTGCTTGTCAGCAAGAACAGTACTGTTATTCCCAAACGTATTTTATTATTCCACTTCTTCCCAATTTTGCCAGTGTAATCACATATTTTAAATCTGATATGCATTTACATTTACGTCATTTAGCAGACGCTCTTATCCAGAGCGACTTACAAATTGGTGAATTCACCTTATTCCTTATGTGGAACAACCACTTTACAACAGTACATCTATATCTCTTTTTTTTCTTCTTTTTTTTGGGTGGGGTGGGTTAGAAGGATTACTTTATCCTATCCCAGGTATTCCTTAAAGAGGTGGAGTTTCAGGTGTCTCCGGAAGGTGATGATTGACTCCGCTGTCCTGGCGTCGTGAGGGAGCTTGTTCCACCATTGGGGTGCCAGAGCAGCGAACAGTTTTGACTGGGCTGAGCGGAAACTGTGTTTCCGCAGAGGTAGGGGGGCCAGCAGGCCAGAGGTGGATGAATGCAGTGCCCTTGTTTGGGTGTAGGGACTGATCAGAGCCTGAAGGTACGGAGGTGCCGTTCCCCTCATAGCTCCATAGGTAAGCACCATGGTCTTGTAGCAGATGCGAGCTTCAACTGGAAGCCAGTGGAGTGTGCGAAGGAGTGGGGTGACGTGAGAGAACTTGGGAAGGTTGAACACCAGACGGGCTGCGGCGTTCTGGATGAGTTGTAGGGGTTTAATGGCACAGGCAGTGAGCCCAGCCAACAGCGAGTTGCAGTAATCCAGACGGGAGATGACAAGTGCCTGGATTAGGACCTGCGCCACTTCCTGTGTAAGGCAGGGTCGTACTCTGCGAATGTTGTAGAGCATGAACCTACAGGATCGGGTCACCGCCTTGATCTTAGCGGAGAACGACAGGGTGTTGTCCAGGGTCACGCCAAGGCTCTTAGCACTCTGGGAGGAGGACACAATGGAGTTGTCAACCGTGATGGCGAGATCATGGAACGGGCAGTCCTTCCCCGGGAGGAAGAGCAGCTCCATCTTGCCGTGGTTCAGCTTGAGGTGGTGATCCGTCATCCACACTGATATGTCTGCCAGACATGCAGAGATGCGATTTGCCACCTGGTTATCAGAAGGGGGAAAGGAGAAGATTAATTGTGTGTCATCTGCGTAGCAATGATAGGAGAGACCATGTGAGGATATGACAGAGCCAAGTGACTTGGTGTATAGCGAGAATAGGAGAGGGCCTAGAACGGAGCCCTGGGGGACACCAGTGGTGTGAGCACGTGGTGCGGAGACAGATTCTCGCCACGCCACCTGGTAGTAGCTACCTGTCAGGTAGGACGCAATCCAAGAGTGAGCCGCGCTGGAGATGCCCAACTCGGAGAGGGTGGAGAGGAGGATCTGATGGTTCACAGTATCAAAGGCAGCAGATAGGTCTAGAAGGATGAGAGCAGAGGAGAGAGAGTTAGCTTTAGCAGTGCGGAGAGCATCTGTGACACAGGAAAGAGCAGTCTCAGTTGAATGACCAGTCTTGAAACTGATTTGGATCAAGAAGGTCATTCTGAGAGAGATAGCAAGAGAGCTGGCCAAGGAGGGCACGCTCAAGAGTTTTGGAGAGAAAAGAAAGAAGGGATACTGGTCTGTAGTTGTTGACTTCGGAGGGATCGATTGTAGGTTTTTTGAGAAGGGGTGCAACTCTCGCTCTCTTGAAGACGGAAGGGACGTAGCCAGCGGTCAAGGATGAGTTGATGAGCGAGGTGAGGTAAGGGAGAAGGTCTCCGGAAATGGTCTGGAGAAGAGAGGAGGGGATAGGGTCAAGCGGGCAGGTTGTTGGGCGGCCGGCCGGCCATCACAAGTCGCAAGATTTCATCTGGAGAGAGAGGGGAGAAAGAGGTCAAAGCATAGGGTAGGGCAATGTGAGCAGGACCAGCGGTGTCATTTGACTTAACAAACGAGGATCAGATGTCGTCAACCTTCTTTTCAAAATGGTTGATGAAGTCATCCGCAGAGAGGGAGGAGGGGAGGGGGAGGAGGATTCAGGAGGGAGGAGAAGGTGGCAAAGAGCTTCCTAGTGTTAGAGGCAGATGCTTGGAATTTAGAGTGGTAGAAAGCGGCTTTAGCAGCAGAAACAGAGGAAGAAAATGTAGAGAGGAGGGAATGAAAAGATGCAAGGTCCGCAGGGAGGCTAGTTTTCCTCCATTTCCGCTCGGCTGCCGGGAGCCCTGTTCTGTAAGCTCGCAATGAGTCATCAAGCCACGGAGCAGGAGGGGAGGACCGAGCCGGCCGGGAGGATAGGGGACATAGAGAGTCAAAGGATGCAGAAAGGGAGGAGAGGAGGGTTGAGGAGGCAGAATCAGGAGATTGGTTGGAGAAGGATTGAGCAGAGGGAAGAGATGATAGGATGTAAGAGGAAAGAATGAAGGTTGCGATGGCGCAATACCATCTGAGTAGGGGCAGAGTGAGTAGTGTTGGAGGAGAGCGAGAGGGAAAGGGATACAAGGTAGTGGTCGGAGACTTGGAGGGGAGTTGCAGTGAGATTAGTAGAAGAACAGCATCTAGTAAAGATGAGGTCAAGCGTATTGCCTGCCTTGTGAGTAGGGGGGATGGTGAGAGGGTGATGTCAAAAGAGGAGAGGAGTGGAAAGAAGGAGGCAGAGAGAAATGAGTCAAAGGTAGACGTAGGGAGGTTAAAGTCACCCAGAACTGTGAGGGGTGAGCCATCCCTGGGAAAGGAACTTATCAAGCATCAAGCTCATTGATGAACTCTCCAAGGGAACCTGGAGGGCGATAAATGATAAGGATGTTAAGCTTGAATGGACTAGTGACTGTGACAGCATGGAAGTCAAAGGAGGAGATAGACAGATGGGTCAGGGGAGAAAGAGAGAATGTCCACTTGGGAGAGATGAGGATTCCAGTGCCACCACCCCGCTGACCAGATGCTCTCGGGGTATGCGAGAACACATGGTCAGACGAGGAGAGAGCAGTAGGAGTAGCAGTGGTTTCTGTGGTAATCCATGTTTCTGTCAGCGCCAAGAAGTCGAGGGACTGGAGGGTAACATAGGCTGAGATGAACTCTGCCTTGTTGGCCCCAGACCGGCAGTTCCAGAGGCTGCCGGAGACCTGGAACACCACGTGGGTCATGCGCGCTGGGACCACCAGGTTAGAGTGGCAGCAGTCATGTGGCGTGAAGCGTTTGTATGGCCTGTGCAGAGAGGAGAGAACAGGGATAGACAGACACATAGTTCACAGGCTACAGAAGAGGCTACACTAATGCAAAGGAGATTGGAATGAAAATTAACTAAACAACTGGGGAAGCAAGAGAGCAGGGCCTCCCTCACTAGCCTTTCACTGAAACACTCAAATATAACTCTTCCAATTAATGATAGGAGGCTATGTATTTTTGCAGCCATACAAATAAGCATTGGATATTAAATACTCCAGGAATTAAATATAATTTTTGACATTTTAGTATTGTGCACATGCTAGGCAGAGATGGTGGACTCACAACTCAAACACATATTGTGTCTATGTAGAGTAAAATGATGGCAAGGATCTTAGTGGGCATAAACCACATTAATATATTAATTTGATTGTTCTTGAAGTTTGGGTGATTTTGAGAAATGAATTGGTAAACAAGAACATATTCAAACACCCAGCACTTGGGAAACATAGATCAGTTCACCCTATTTTAAAGAGATAGTTCACCCAAATTACAAAATGTTTGTGTCCTTACCTTGAAAGCAGTCTATGGACAAGGAGATTGCGGTCTATGATTTGGTTACCCTCTGCCATCAACCATTAATATAACACATTCCTGTGCAGAGCCTTGATGTGGTGGCAACACTCCACGGCACGAGTCACAAACTCAACAAAAAAAGAAACATCCTCTCACTGTCAACTGCGTTTATTTTCAGCAAACTTAACATGTGTAAGTATTTGTATGAACATAACAAGATTCAACAACTGAGACATTAACTGAACAAGTTCCACAGACATGTGACTAACAGAAATTGAATAATGTGTCCCTGAACAAAGGGGGGGGGAGAGTCAAAATCAGAAGTAACAGTCAGTATCGGGTGTCTCCTTATCTCAGCAGTTGTCATCAAGGCAAAGGGTGGCTACTTTGAAGAATCTCAAATATAAAATATATTTTGATTTGTTTAACACTTTTTTGGTTACTACATGATTCCATGTTATTTCATACTTTTGATGTCTTCACTATTAATCTACAATGTAGAAAATAGTAAAAATAAAGAAAAACCCTGGAATGAGTAGGTGTGTCCAAACTTTTAACTGGTAATGTGTATATTTTTGTTGTTGTTGCTTGTTTTGCATGTTATTTTGGCATTAATACATATCACATATCAGTTTGCAAACAATGTAAAAAATATCATCATTGAGTTAATAAAGCTGCATACAAACTTGTTCTCTTTTTTGTTTTCTTGAGTAAGGCAGCTCCAAAACGCAGGTGTTTCAACCTAGCTCAGTGCTTTCTGTGGTGGTGGGTTGGTAATGTTCTCTAGTTGCACCGTGATTGGCTCAGTGTTCTGTCACTCATGGGGACACTACATTACCGCAAAATCTATAGATAGAGCTTGAAAATTCAAACCCTTTGGATGCTGCCATAGAGGTACATTAGAAGTGCTCATCCAAGGAGGCTCAAGGTCATTGGCCATAGATAAAATTATGTCAAATCACGATATGTATCTACAGTAGTTTTGATTGGACTGATCATGTCAACATCATACTTTCAAAATCTTAGCTAGCAAGCTAGCAGTCATCATCATGAATCAAGTCGACAATCTACTAGCAAATCCTTTTCAATACTTGTCATATGAAGAGAAATTATAGATAAAACATATCGGTGTTCATTGGTGCTCATTGGACACATTACACAACAAGTTGCAAATTCAACAATGAGAAGTTTGGAAGGAATCAGTGGCTAACTGCAAGCATTGCAAAGCAATCACTAGCCTGCTATTCAGTGAAGTGGGTGTGTGGTCCAAGTCTGGGTTTAAGGTTCTATTTTACAAGCTTAAAAGGATAAACTTTCAACATTGGCCATGCTGTCAATCCAGTATGACTTATGCCGAGCTCAACCTTGCTGAAAACACCTGGAAAATCGGAACTGGGAAATCTCAGACTTCAGTGAGTTCAAGAAAACTGGGAACTCCGAAAAAAAACGAGCTCTGACTGGGAAAATACGTTTTTGCAAGTCGGGAACTCGGGCCTCTTTCTAGAGCTCCAACCTGAAGATTACTGACGTCATGATTCAACGTAGTTCTTTTTCCCAAGTTCCAAGTTGTCTTGAAACCACCCTAAATCCAGGGAATGCCAGACTTTGATGGCAAAGTTTAATGACAAAATTTGCCAACAAAGGTCCACCATGCCACCTTCCTGTTCAAGTGAGCACAGCACAACAAGGTGAGACCAAAAGTGTATTTTGTGCTGCTGCATAAATTGTGTAATATTCCAGGGAGATATGTATACTGTAGCTAAGAAAGTAATACTAAGTGTATGTTGTGTAGTAAGCTGTTAGTAGCCCATGTGCCTCACCCTAATAATTTGGTCAATTTCCCCCTCATAATTTAGCCTACTGTTCTGACTTGGTGGTGCACATGTAGCCTATAGCCTGTTTTAGAGAAATGTAATCATTGAATATTGTAAGAGCATTCATTGTCTGCTTATATGCTCCCTTTTCTCATCCTATGGCTCTGACTTGGTGTACGGGGAGAATAATGTAAGAACGGGCCATGTTCTGAATTCTGTTGCTGTACATTTCAAAAGTTCTGAATAAAAAGTTATATTTGACTACGTCCGTCCTAGCTCACTCATTTATGTCTTAATCGAAATTACGGATTGCCTCTCCTCCGCTCGTCGTCCCCTTATTCCATATTTTGTACATCTCGATTGTCAGTAGAAACCACATTTGTTTAAGCAAGTTAGCCATATCAGCTATGTTTTTTTTTTTAAGCAGTAAATTAAGCTGAATGAACTGTTTCGATGCCAGACAAATCTCAGCTGATAGCCAGGTGTAGAAGTGGTAAGGTGTTGGGACTGCTGTTGGGACTCTGCTGTTGGGACAGCTTTATGTAGGCCCTAACAGTTTGTGTGGACAGTTTGTCACCGTTATAGTGCAATTAATGTATTGTTTCGTGTTATGTAGTGACTTTGCTGGCATACATCCCCCCAAAAATGTGGGCTAGTTAGCCCCACCAAGATTTACAAGATAAAATCGCTACTGGGCATAAATCATGGCAAAATACATAGAATTGCAGGAAATGAGCGTTAAAACAGTAACATTTTCCAGGTTCCCCTTCTAGGGATTGTGCAAGGGGGCAATGAAATTCACATAGCAAATCTCACTCCAAGTTTCCTAAAAAAATTGGCAGCCCTGCTGAATGTATGTACCTTAGACATTGTTCACACACACATATTTTATAGGTCCGAAGTCAAAAATAGCTAGTTTTTCCCCCGAGATCCCAGTTGTCTAGAACTCACTGAAGTCTGAGATTTCCCAGTTTCCAGTTGTATTGAATGGGCAGAAGTAATGCTGGATTGACAGCATAGCCAATGTATTTAACCTTTTCTGGCCCATGGTGTTGCATGTGAATGTTTATCCTTTTAAAGTTTGGAAAAGAGACCCTTAAACCCAGATTTGGAATTTCCAAACCACTCATTGTTGAATTTGCGATTTCCAACTTGTGTAATATTTATGTCCAATGGCCGATGAGCACGGATACGTTTTATCTATAATTTCTCTTCATATGAAGAATTGAAAAGGATTTGCCAGTAGATTGTCATCTTAATTCATGATGATGAAAGCCTGTCTTGCTTGCTAGGAAAGAGTATGATGTTTAAAGTATGATGTTGACATGATCAGTCATTTGTATTTTTTTTATTTGTCATTTATTAGACGCTCTTATCCAGGGCAATTTACAGTAGTGATGCATACATTTTCATACTATTCGTTTTTTGTACAGCCCAATCAAAGCTATGGTAGATATAACGTGTTTTGACGTCATTTTATCTGTGGCCAATGACCTTGAGCCTTCTTGGATGGGAACTTCTAATGTAAATCTATTGCAGCACCCAAGGGGCTGCGCCCATGACGGCGCATCTAGAGAACATTATCAACCCCTACGCCCTGTATTTTCCGCTGGCTGCCCACCACAGGAAGCACTGAGCTAGGCTGACACACCTGCATTTTGGCACTTACTCAAAAAAAGAAGCAAAAAAGAGACCATGTTTGTATGCGGATTTATTAACTCAATTATTATTTTTTATTAGTTGCAAACTGTTATGTGACACGTATTAATGCCAAAATAACATGCAAAACAGGCAGAAAATAACAATCTAGAGCACCACCTGCCCTGAATGACAGGTCGCCACTGTGTAAGTGTGACTCACAATTGTTGACAATACATGCTCTAATTGCATATTATGTGCCCCCTGTGACAGGCCCGACGCAGCTGCAAGAGGCTGCATCCAACACTACCACACAGCCGGGCCAGAGCGGAGCGAGGGACAGCCGGTGACCTGCCATTGACAACCGGACCAGCCCTTGACTAACGACCCCTGCTCGGGAGGAAGAGCCAAACGAACACTGCTCCGAAAGGGCCGAATGAACATTGGCCACCACTCCGTGAGTGTTTATTTGCCCCAGACAGTGCAAATAGTTAGCCTATAGCCCTAAATCCTAGCCTTTTTATACCTTTCTAATCGGGCTGTAGTGACTGTATTGTAAAAGCTGAATTTATAATAAAGAACCTTTGGTTGAACTTTTGGCTTCCCTGTGTGGCTGTTTTCCGTGGTATCTTAGAACTGTCACATTCATTAGTCGGATTCCATTTCAAAACGTTTTGCAACAGAAACCGTTTACTCCAAACGCTCTTCAACGTGACGTAAAAGCTGTTAGGTTCTTAAATGGAAGTTGTAGTTTCCACACGTTGCCATTCCAATCCGAATAGTCTGCAATGTGTTTGGGACAAGCTCAGCTGCACATCTATACATTATCGATTATTCCACGCTCCAAAGTGGAGTGAAGTCCACAGGGTTCTTCCAACTTCTTCCAGCCGTTTTATTTTTTTTGAAGACTCAATTGAACTACAATTTCAGTTTAAGAACATTTGGAGTAAACAGTTTCTTTTGCCAAACGTCTTGCAACAGAATCCGACTAATGAATAGGTGTGTACACTGCTGCCCCTTGTTGGACTAATTAGGATCTGCCACCTATCTTCTGTAAAAAACTTTAGAGGCAGCCTACACAACTTACTTTACTCAAATCTGGGACATGATCAACCTTGGGGAGTGACTATCGCTGCGTTTATTTTTTCCACTACTTGGTATTGACAGATCTTTTTCAGAGCTGATCTGATTGGCCAAAAGACCAATTAGTGGAAAAAATATAAAATTGGGCTGCCTGTCTAAACGGAGCCTGTTCTGGTTTCATAGTCACCTGGCCATTTATAAAGTTCATCCTTCCCATTGCTGGCAGTCTTCCCCAGTCTCCTGGCTACAGCATCACATCCCTCCTGGGTTCCTTCATCCACAGAACAGGCTGCTTAGACAGATTCTGCATCCTTAATGGAACACTTTCCCCTATAAAGACACTGAACAAAATATAAAATGCGACGTGGTTGTTTCATGAGCTGAAATAAGACATCCCAGAAATGTTCCATATGCACAAAGCTTACTTCTCTCAAATTTTGCACACACATTTGTTTACATCCCTGTTAGTGAGTATTTCTCCTTTGCCAAGATGATCCTGACAGGTGTGGCATAGCAAGAAGCTGATTAAACAGCATGTTTACACAGGTGCACCTTGTGCTGGGGACAAGGCAACTAAAATGTGCAGTTTTGCAAACAACCCAATGCCACGGTTTTGAGGGAGCGTGCACTTGGCCTGCTGACTGCAGGAATGTCCACCAGAGCTGTTGCCAGAGAATGTAATGTTAATCATCTACCATAAGCCACCTGCATTGATTTAGAGAATTTGGCAGTATGTCTAACCAGCCTCACAACCACGGACCATGGCGTTGTGTGGGTGAGCTGTTTGACATCAAAATTGTTAAGAGTGCCCTGTGGTGGTGGGGTTATGGTATGGGCAGGCATAAACAACGAACACAATTGCATTTTATCGATGGCAATTTGAATGCAGGAGGTACCTGACAAGCTCCTGAGGCCCATTGTCGTGCCATTCATCCGCTGCCATCACCTCATGTTTCAGCATGATAATGCACAACCCTATGTCGCAAGGATCTGTACACAATTCCTGGAAGCTGAAAATGTCCCAGTTCCTCCATGGCCTGCATACTCGGGATGCTCTGGATCGACTGTGTGCTCCAGTTCCCTTCAATATCCAGCAACTTCACACAGCCATTGAGAATTGGGACAAGATTCCACAGACCACAAATTAACAGCCTAATTAACTCTGTGAAGATGTTGCACTGCATGAGGCAAATGGTGGTCACACCAGATACCAACTGGTGTTCTGATCCACGCCCCTGCCTTTAAAAAAAAAGAAGAAGTTCTGTGACCAACAGATGTATATCTGTATTCCCAGTCATGTGAAATCCATAGATTAGGACTTTAATTTCAATTGACATTTCCTTAACTCAGAAATTGTTGCATGCTGCGCTTATTTGTTAATTGTGTGTGTGTGTGTGTGTGTGTGTGTGTGTGTGTGTGTGTGTGTGTGTGTATACACAGTGAGGGAAAAAAGTATTTGATCCCCTGCTGATTTTGTACGTTTGCCTACTGACAAAGAAATGATCAGTCTATAATTTTAATGGTAGGTTTATTTGAACAGTGAGAGACAGAATAACAAAAAAATCCAGAAAAACACATGTCAAATGTTATAAATTGATTTGCATTTTAATGAAGAAATAAGTATTTGACCCCTCTCAATCAGAAAGATTTCTGGCTCCCAGGTGTCTTTTATACAGGTAACGAGCTGAGATGAGGAGCACACTCTTAAAGGGAGTGCTCCTAATCTCAGCTTGTTACCTGTATAAAAATACACCTGTCCACAGAATCAGATTCCAAATTCTCCACCATGGCCAAGACCAAAGAGCTCTCCAAGGATGTCAGGGACAAGATTGTAGACCTACACAAGGCTGAAATGGGCTACAAGACCATCGCCAAGCAGCTTGGTGAGAAGGTGACAACAGTTGGTGCGATTATTCACAAATGGAAGAAATACAAAAGAACTGTCAATCTCCCTCGGCCTGGGGCTTCATGCAAGATCTCACCTCGTTGAGTTGCAATGATCACGAGAACGGTGAGGAATCAGCCTAGAACTACACGGGAGGATCTTGTCAATGATCTCAAGGCAGCTGGGACCATAGTCACCAAGAAAACAATTGGTAACACACTACGCCGTGAAGGACTGAAATCCTACAGCGCCCGCAAGGTCCCCCTACTCAAGAAAGCACATATACATGCCCGTCTGAAGTTTGCCAATGAACATCTGAATGATTCAGAGGACAACTGGGTGAAAGTGTTGTGGTCAGATGAGACCAAAATGGAGCTCTTTGGCATCAACTCAACTCGCCGTGTTTGGAGGAAGAGGAATGCTGCCTATGACCCCAAGAACATCATCCCCACCGTCAAACATGGAGGTGGAAACATTATGCTTTGGGGGTGTTTTTCTGCTAAGGGGACAGGACAACTTCACCGCATCAAATGGACGATGGACGGGGCCATGTACCATCAAATCTTGGGTGAGAACCTCCTTCCCTCAGCCAGGGCATTGAAAATGGGTCGTGAATGGCTATTCCAGCATGACAATGACCCAAAACACACGGCCAAGGCAACAAAGGAGTGGCTCAAGAAGAAGCACATTAAGGTCCTGGAGTGGCCTAGCCAGTCTCCAGACCTTAATCCCATAGAAAATCTGTGACGGGAGCTGAAGGTTTGAGTTGCCAAACGTCAGCCTCGAAACCTTAATGACTTGGAGAAGATCTGCAAAGAGGAGTGGGACAAAATCCCATACTACAAGAAATGTCTGACCTCTGATTGCCAACAAAGGTTTTGCCACCAAGTATTAAGTCATGTTTTGCAGAGGGGTCAAATACTTATTTCCCTCATTAAAATGCAGATCATTTTATACAATTTTTGAAATGCGTTTTTCTGGATTTTTGTTGTTATTCTGTCTCTCACTGTTCATGTAAACCTACCATTAAAATTATAGCTGGATCATTTCTTTGTCAGTGGGCAAACGTACAAAATCAGCAGGGGATCAAATACTTTTCCCCGCTCACTGTATATATAGTGCCATGAGACTAACAAGATCCAGGGTGACGTGCTGCCTCAGCCACAATGGACCAGATCTAAATGCTCAGTGACTGCTTTTTCCCCCTTATTAACAGAGCCCTTTTCTGTATGTAGACATTATCAATGTAAGCTGCTGTACAACAGGGTTTCCCATTTTGGTTTTTGGCCTAACACGACACAGCTGACTCATAACCGACAAACTGATTATTTTCAATCAGCTGTGTAGCACTAGGGCAAAAACCAACCCAGGACAGAGCTTGGGGAAATTCTGCTGAAGGCTATCAATGTAAAGGTTGGCACTAGACTAACCTATTCAATTTACATGTCATCAGGTGAGTGATAGCGGGGATTTCAGTTATCAGTCCAAGGTTTGTGTGTCGAATGTTCTTGATTTAGCCAAAGGGACAAATGCTTATCAAACAATGAAGTCCTTTATTGCCATCAGAACATGAGTGTGAAGACCAGCCTACCTGACACTGAGGAGTTGACAGTACCTGAACAGTACTACTAGCATACATACACACACAGAAAGGTCAACATTCTCTCCACCCAGAAAGACATAGGGAGCCACAAGCGGCAGATAGTATTAAAAGACAACGGAGGTATACATTTCACACTATAACAAGACAAAAGTGATCCATCTTTCTCAATCTTACATGCAGGCATGCACAAATGAACCAAAGATAGAAATACTCAGTGCGCTGCTGACGCATTAACACGCAGACAGTTGAAACGGAAGGGGTCAATCAATCTGCGTGATTTTAATTCAGTAAACACAATCCCTAACTAGCCTCAATACTTGTGTGAACACCTATCATGCTCAATGTTACACTGAGTATTACAATAAGTATTTAATGAGGGTCAGAAGAAAATGACACTAAGGAGATGGGGTTTATTTTACTCTTAGTCATCCTTGTAAAAAGGTCAGCCATATTGTGGGTGAATTTGAGTGGTGGAAAGGTATTCCGAAGCCACAAGTACTTAAGTGTCTAAGGTATGGATTCTAAAACACATTCAAGGTGGACATTAGCAGCAGTTCTAGTAGCGGATCAAATAATGGTGAAACTGAAACGTGAACCCTCTCCCTCGTGCAAAGCTACTGCTGAATGATCATGCAGTTGGTTTGTTGATCGTTTTAGAAAAATAGTGCAAACTCAGAAGAAAATCAATCAGTTCATCTCAAAAGACAGTTGATTTCATTTCCATTTTATTTCATATTTTCTATGTGGAAAGAACAAAAACGCAGTTGAGAGAGGTAACCAAGACAGTAACATGAGCCACCAAGGGTTTCTGAGTCACTACTCCCCCCCCCCCCCCCACTGCCTGTCGACCGCCACCTTTAGGAACCGGAAAACCATCTCGCTTATAGTTCAACTCGAAACACTGTCATTTCTCCTTTGACCGCAACGCACAGTCGACCACACTGACTGAACCCCTCCGCCTGTGACTGAATTGCAACAGTGTCGCGGCGCGGTCGTGCATCTGTGTAAGCCCGTGTGTCTATGGCTCAACTCATCCCTTTTGAAGCTGTGCGCGTCACAGTCAGACTGCCTGTCTCCTCCCCCAGCCAGGACCACACGGACCATTATAGAAGGGTGAAACAACGTGGCTCGCCTTCATCCGTCTACCTCCCTTTCCTTGTGGTCGTCGTGGCGTGTGCGTTCAGACCGCCATTCTGCAGTTCACCCAGGCATTAGTAAGTGTGGCTGGAAGCTAGAGCGCCGTGCTACCCTACCTCTCTATTCCACACTGCTAGTGGGCCATGAGAAAATGAGGCACGAAAATTCTCATTTGTTTAAAGTCTAAATCGATCCATATATCAAGTCCTTAACCTTTCATTGTCTGTCGTTCAGTCAGTCTGTCAGGATGTATAGGGACAGCCCTGGACACTAGTGTCGAGCATGGGAGACGGGATGTGATGTAACACTTCCTCCTACCCGCCCGGCCAAAAGAGCGCGGCCTCGCCTGCCTTTGTGACCTCACCACCGACCCGGGGCTATGTTCCAAGAATTCTGTGTTCTTCCCCCCCCCCCGATTTTAATCCTGTGGTTGCCAGCTCTCTCAACTGTGCATACGTACGTACAAACACAATCTCTCACACACACACACACACACACACACCCCAATCGCTGTCCAGTCCACTATCACTGAGGACAAGCGCCTTGAATTTTTTTGTTTGGCACCAGACTTTCTGGCCAGTCACTCGTTCCCTTGTTTTCTGTCCTACCACAGTTAACACCTCTGCACTCGTTTAACTCCCATTCCCTCACTACTGGTCTGTTCTCTTTGAGCAAAAATAAAATAAAAACCTCTTTCCTGTGACACAAAACTCAACAATGAACTTTTTCAAATTCAAGGCACAATGTCTATCAATAATCCCATCCGTCTGTCATCACCAACCGAGATTTAGGCCAGGGTACGTAGCACTCCTGACATTTGTTCTTCACCGCTTGGACTCATCCGCCTATCCCTCCCTTTCTCCAGCTGGCATCTATCCTCCTCGACTTTGAGACGCTTCTGTTTGAATGGGAGAGCGACCACAAGTCCAAACCAGTAATTACATATAAAAAAAATTAAAATAAAAAAAAATAAGTCTCGTCCTGTTTTCTGAGATTCAGTTCTTTTAAAATCAAGTCATATCCACCAGCCCTTTTGGCAAGCTAGTTGTTTTTTTAAATAAGCACTAAGTACTGATAGATAGGATAACATACACCGTTACGTGTGTTTAAGTAAGATGCGACTGTCGTTTTTTTGTACTTTTTCTCTCCCCCCCTCTCACTCAAAGTATGAATCAGGTATTTTGCTGTTTTTCACTCATCTGTTTTAAGGTTTAAGTAAATGCAAGCAGGGACAGTTTGCCATGAAGTCTTGCTCTAGACCTGGGTTTTTAGGGGGCGGGACCTAGTCCTCTACGAGACGCCGTTAACTAGGGTCTCGCTGGGCGTGGCCATGCCGTTGCTAGGGGAACGCTTTGAGGGCGCCGTGCGCTCGTCCTTCTTGGCGCTGCTCCCGTTCTCCTGGGGGAACAGCAGAGGGGTGGAAACTGTCAGTTTAACAAGTTGCTATAAGCTGGTATCTTCTACGGTGTGTGTGTGTGTGTGTACCTTAGGCTCGGAAGCAGCAAGTGTCTCCTGGGGAAGGCTCTGTCGGCTCTGCGACTCGGCGCGGGATATGTAGTCTGCCACGGTCACTACAGACAAGAACCCAGAGAACAGTGATTTAAACAGGATATACTGTTTAATGACAAATTCAGCACAACACAGTGAGGAATGAGACTAAGGAAGGATACAGTAGACTAGATCAGACTACCATTTTCCTCTAAGGACCAGACTGACAACAGGGAGGGAGGTTTGGGACGTCTGACACACTGCTCACCCTCGGCTGGCTGTCTGTCACGGCTGAGGGATCCTCCCTCGGGGTGGTTGCCGCGGTTACGGCGGCGGCGGCTCCTGTTGCGGCGCTGGGGTCGGCCCTCCTCATCTGATAAAGGAGAGAAAAAAAGAGGAAGTATGAGAGACGTAACTTTAACTTCAAACTACTACCCGTTAGTTATGCTGACTCGACAAAATGTCCACCCTACCCAGTCCGTTCTCGTTGGGTCCGGCCTGGCTGTCTGACTCTGTGGCGGCGGCGTCCATCACGCTTGGCTCCTGGTCGTTACGGCGACGGCGGGAGCGTCTCCTGCGGTCTACTCCTCCCACTCCCTCACTGGTGTCCGTGTCGCCCTGCTCATTCTCACCCTCCAGCAAGGAGAACGGGTTGCTGTCCGGGTCCCTCAGCACTGACCAGGAGAGAGGAGAAAGAGGCCTAGCATATCAAACTGTACCACCTTCCAGTCGTAATGAAGGAAAACTTGACCATTAGGTTTGACCTGAAACATCCCAGTATCACCAAGGACCAATTTGATTCATTACAGCACACCGGAACAAAACATTGTTACAGAATACTCAAAAGAGCGTTTCTCATTGGACAAGGTCACAAAGTCCCTCCCAATTTCAGTTTGTTTCCTTCTATTTGGTGCACAATGAATACAACCCTGTACCCCATTTGGACTATTAATTAGCCTGCTGTATTGCACCTGAGCTGATAGAGTTGGTAGTCCTTGAGGCGGGTCCTCCGCGACCCCGTCCGGTGTTGGATCCACGGCCCCTGCCACCCCGACGGGAACCCCTCTCATCTCCGCCCACGCCTCGGGGCCGCTGGTCGCGCTCGTTAAGGTCCTCTGACTCCGAAGCGTTGGACTGTTCAGAGTTAGTACCTGGAAAACAGAGTAAGGGGCAGCTAGAGACTAAACCTCAACTGACAATAGTATAGATTAGTATAGTAAGTTAGCAGCTGTTTTGTTCTGACAGAGATGGAGTGAAATGAACAGATGGCGAGAGGGGGATGAAGGCAGGAATGTGGAGTGTTTTGTACAAAACTGTAGTTTTTAGTCCCACGTGTGTGTGTGGTGTACCAGTTGTCTCAGCAGAAAACTTGTGAGAGAGAACACCAAATAGTCAGACTAGTTGGTGTTCACTACAGCAAAGCACTTTACCAGATCGTCATGTCGACTGACGGAGTGTAGCCTGCAAACACTAAGTTCACACAGAACCAAACTACCCACTTGCAGTCAAAATAATAATTTGCCGTTTTAGATGGAAGCATGTGAGGATTGTTGGGTTGATTGTAAATGAATGTTTTAAATCTTTACATTCTATTAACATGAATAGATAAGCCTCTCCTGACTGATATGAAGTAGGGTGATATGTATGACGGAGCATGGAGAAATCCTGGGTGATGGAGAACTACCTCTTTGTGGAAGGGAGGGGGGCAAGAGTTCAGGGTACAAGCAGACACTTAAAATGTATGTACTCAGCTCTACACCGTCGCCTAGTAAACATTTGAAACTTCACTCAGAGTTTAGCCTCCCGTATGATAAATATGTTTATATATTGAGATATTGGTCTTATCAGATGATAGAAGGCAGTTAGCAGTGAGGGATCATGGGAGTTGTAGTCTCGTCTCACCATATCCAGAGTACTGGCTGTTGGAGGGCCTGCGTCCTCGTCCGCGGCCTCCGTAGGTGCGGGAGGTGTGGAGGTTGGTGGAGTTGCTGCTCTCGTCTGTCAGGTAGCCCTTCTCCCTGTCCCCGGGGCCGGTGCCCCCGACCCGACTAGGGGGGGCACGGTACCCCACCCCGATCTGACGGAGCTGCTCGTCAATCTGCAGCCGCTCCAGGCGCAACTGCTCCACTTCCTGTTAGAGACGGACATATATCATTAGGTAGATTCCTATAGGGCAGAGAGACAGAGGTACATGTTAGGACATAGTGCCTATAAAAAGTCTACACCCACTTAAACGTTTCACATCTTGTTGCGTTATGAAGTGGGATTGAAATAGATTTAAAATCGTTACGTGTCAGTCGCTAGGCTTCCATCCAATTTGGCAGATTTCCATGCGCATATTCTCAAATCTGCGTAAAACAACGCACATTTTCCCACCAGAGATGTTTCCATCAGAGTTTTTGCGGATAAAAGGTTGTGCATGATGACAGTGCACACAAATAACTTTTGCCATTAAATTCCCATGTACCGAATGAAAAATACAGGTTCAAATGGGTTTCCATCACCTTTTCAACTCTGCCGGTTGCATTGCCAACGTGGCAACTCTGGTCTTGGCAAAAGAACTCTAGCCAACAGCTTGCAGAAACAGTGCGGGTAGGCTAACTACATTGAGATTATGGAGAAGAGTGATATTATTTGCAATTGTCAAACAGCAGCCAAGCATCGATCATCATGTCACCAGAATAAAACCCTCAATATTTATTGGAAAGGAGGATCAAGCTCATCACCCTGTGAAGTTCATAACTTATTTCATATGTAGCCCAATAAAGTGCATGGTTTCCTGAGTCGTAGTGGGAGGACCACACAACATAATGCGTTACTCCCAGTTTACGTCGATATGATGGTTATTATATCAATATTTGCACATAAAGGCACTTCTGCCATTTCTCACAATTAATTTTACACACAAAGATCCCACCATGTCGAACAAACTAATTCTGTCAGAATTTATAAAATTGTACTGGCATCTCAGGTTTCCATCAGTCCGTTCCTGACTTTCATGCGTTAGGTAATTCAACTGCATGAAATGGTTGGATGGAAATGTGGTTACTGATCTACACAAAATACTAATAAAAAGCAATAACTAAAATAGTCATAGCATAAGTATTCACCCCTTCTTTAGGCAAGCCAGAATTAGTTCAGAAGTACAATTTGGCTGGTATATGGACTCACTGTGTGAAATGGGGGTTATGACTTTTTATCATGTCCCCCATACAAACGTCTGTCAGTAAAGTATGGAATTTCAAGCACAGATTCAACTACAAAGACCAGGGAGGTTTTCTTAAAGCCTCAGAAGGGGAGTGGTCAGTAGATGGGTACAATAACATTCAACATTGAATAGATCTTGAAGCATGGTCAAGTAAATAATTATGATTTATTAAACCACCCAGACACATTAAAGATGCAGTCATCCATCTGAACTGAGCTGCAGGACGGGAAGGAAACTGCTTAGGGATGTCACCATGAGGCCATCGGTGATTTTAAAGCAGCTACAGAGTTCAATGGCTGTGATTGTAGAAAACGGAGGATGGATCAACAACCTTGTAGTGAAGCCACAATAATGACCTAAATGACAGCTTGAGAAGAATAAAAATTAAACAGAATATTCTAAAACATAAAATGTTATGTCACAAGACACACATTCAAAAGTTTGGGGTCACTTTGAAATGTCCTTGTTTAAAAAAAAAGAAAAGAAAAGCACATTTTTTGTCCAATAAAATATCAAATTGATCAGGAATAGTGTAGACATTGTTAATGACTATTGTAGCTGGAAACAGCAGATTTAACAGAATATCTACATTAGGCCCATTATCAGCAACCATCACTCCTGTGTTCCAATGGCATGTTGTGTTAGCTAATTCAAGTTTATCATTTTAAAAAGGCTAATTGATAAAGTGCCTCGGTACCCCATGTAGATATTCCATTACAAAATCTCCCGTTTCCAGCTACAGTAGTCATTAACATTAATGTCGACACTGTATTTCAGATGAATTTGTTATTTTAAAAATGGACCAACACACAAAATGTGCTTTTCTTAAAAAAATAAAAAATAAAAGAAATATCTAAGTGACCCCAAACTTTTGAACGGTGAGATCGATCTCTAAAAATAAATAAAAAAACACAGTGAAATGCTTAGCCCATAACCAACAATGCAGTAATTAAGAAATTTGCTAAATATTCTAAAAGGAAAAAGAGTAACAATAACGAGGCTAAATACAAGGGGTACAGGTAGAGTCAATATGCAGGGGTACAGGTTAGTCAAGGTAATTAAGGTAATATGTAGGTAGGGGTAAAGTGGCTATACGTAGATAATAAAGAGGTTAGCAGCAGTGTATGTGAAGAGTGTGAAGGAATGAGAATCTATGAGTGTGTGGTGTCAATATGCATGTGTGTTGGAGTGTCAGTGCATTTTGTGAGAGTGTGTGGTTAGAGTTATGTGTGTGTGCATGGAGCCTGTGCAAGAGAGTCAGTGCAAAAAATAAAGGGGCTCAAGGCAAATAGTCCAGGTTGCCATTTGATTAACTGTACAGTAGTCTTATGGCTTGCTGGGTATAAGCTGTTCAGGAGCCTTTTTGTCCCAGACTTGGCGGTCTGGTACCGCTTGCCGTGTGGAAACAGCAGTTTGACTTCAGTGGCTGGAGCCTGACTATTTTTAGGGCCTTCCTCTGACACCGCCTAGTATAGAGGTCCTGAATGGCAGGAAACTCTGCCCATCGGCAGTGTGGAGTGTAGTAGAGATGGCATCATCTGTAGATCTGTTGGGGTGGTATGCAATTGGAGTGGGTCCAGGGTTTCTGGGATGGTGGTGTTGATGTGAGCCATGACCAGCCTTTCAAAGCATTTCATGGCTACAGATGTGAGTGCTACAGGGCGGTAGTCATTTAGGCAGATTACCTTGGCATTCTTGGGCACAGGGACAATGGTGGTCTGCTTGAAACAAGTAGGCATTACAGATGGTAAGGGCGAGGTGGAAAATGTCAGTTGGTCAGCGCATGCTCTGAGTAAGCATCCTGGTAATCCATCTGGCCCTATAGCCTTGTGAATGTTAACCTGTTTAAAAAAGGTCTTAAAGTGGTTGCTCCACTAAAAAAGTTTTACAATTATGCTGCGGTACTTAGAGGTAATTTGTGGTTTAGTACAGTACCCTGCATCACTACGTCATTGCTCCAGACCAGCGCAAGGGGGAGTTAGAGCACTGATTATGTTTTTGGGTCCCAAGGCGCAACTGTGTCTCTGTAGTACTGTAGCCTACTCCTGACCAGTCACGTTGTACAGCGCCTTAGTGGCGCGGCAGTATAAGACACTGAATCGCAGTGCAAGCCGTGTTGCTACAGATGCTGGTTCAATACCTGTGCCGGCCTCGACTGGGAGACCCATGAGATGACTGCAGGATTTTGGTTTCTCTCCCTCTAAAGAAACACAATTCTAAATAAAAGATGGCTTTATTTACAAATTAGTAACAATGTCTCACCCCATGTTCAAGAAACACCCCCCCTCTCAAGTTATATTTTTTTTAAACAGTGAATATTAATTATATAAAAAGCCCCTTGGATATTCTCACAGATCTATTATTAACCCTGTTATTAGCAGGAATGTATGTATGTATGTATGCATGTATGTATATATACACATACACACACACACACACACACACACACACACACACACACACACACCGAGGGTAGGGGATGGGCCGCAGAGCCACGCACAGAAGACAAACCTTGCCCATGGGGAAGGGAGGAAGAAAGTGGGCATCCCACTGGGCAGCACAGAGCAACACTTATGCCAGTCTGCATGTTCAAACTAAAACAATGTAACTAATAATGGCGCAAAAAATGCCCCTTAGATATGAATTCGGAGGGCAGATATTCTTAAATATTAAAGCATTAGATCTCTCACTAAAGGCAGACAAAAGTTAAAATGTTTTTAAAAAAGACAAAATGTAAACAAGATGCTGTGTTTTATTTACATTAGCGAGGGACAGCTGGTGGCATTTTGAAAACAGGTTTTCAAACACTTGTAGCCAGATTAGCAGGACACTACTCTTTATAGCCCGGCTACTGTAGGTGTGAAAGTCACCTTTCCAGTACTCTTCACCCTGCCCCAAACTCCACCCATAACACAGTTACCATTCAAAAACGAGCTGTTTATCCAACAACAAAAAAGGACATTGCGACCAAAGAGAACAGACATGGTTTTCATCAAGCCAGCTTCTATGGTGCTACCCGTTCCAGGGTTAGGATTTTCAAGAGGACTTGAAAACGAGCCAGAGCTGAGATGATCACCAAAACTAAAAAAGCTATTTATTTTTTATTATATTGCCTATTAATGTGTAGGCATACTGTCAAATAAAGTCAATTAAATAAAGGTTAAATAAAATAAATAAAACTGTGTACAAAAACGTGAATGTGTTTTTGCTGAGAATACAACCATGCCGACAACCATCCTTGAAGATCAGTGGACAAAGGGCTGGACAAAACGCCGCACCGAGAAAAAAAACAAGGTTGCCAAGAAAGCGGTTAGTTTTGCTAGATTCTTAAAATGTGTACGCAGCATCGCAGCATTAGTGTTGGAGTCAACTAATTCTTAATTGATATTAATTGATCTACCGTAGGCCACTGTAATCGATGGGGGCTCAGGGCGGTACCATTCTGCTCATCTGATGAAGGTGCACATGGATCAGATTCGAACTTTGAAGACCGAGATCGAGTCATTGAAGGCAGACCAGCAGAAAGAGAAACATTATCGGAGGGCAGAGTTACGGGCAACAGCTGATGCATTGGTCCAGAGCAAGGCAGCATTGGCGGAGAATGACGTGTTGAAGAGGGCGAGGAACGAGATCGTCACAATTCATGCCAGGCACACCCGTGAGCTCTGGAACTCCACCTCCGACAGGCAGAGTCAACATACCCGGCGGGTTCATCCTGAAATGTCCATTCTCTTCTGACAACAGAACTTGACCAACTGCTCACCGGGCAGAGCAAGGGCCATCCAGACCATTATGCTGTTCTGCTATGTTTACTTGTCAGACTGCACAGTAGCCTGAAACAAATGCAGGTGGCTTATATCTTAAATTATTTATTATCCAAAATGTAAAAGCATATACTGCACAGTACTGTATTTCTTCATCAGCATCTTTATGCTTTCGTTAATAAAATGATAAAAATACTCTTTCAAAATGCAGATGTTTATTTAGTTACGAATCCCAAAAATTACTATGGGAATAAACATCACAGAACGACTGAAATATTGGAACAAAGTTGTCTAATGAAGGTAAACAAATTTTAGCTTACTGGAAAATACTCTTTCAAACACACACGGTCACATTGTACAGCGCCATTATGGCTATTAGCAGGTAGCTGGACAATAGACTTGCCTAGAAGGAGGGTAGGGGGAGAATTCTATCGTCAAATGTATTTCTTAGGTTGGCTGTATCACAACCAGCCGTGATTGTTTTCAATTTCAGTTTAATCAACCAGAAAATATATATATATATATATAAAAAAAAAGTATTATGCATCCGTGATTGAGAGTCCCATAATGCAGCGCACAATTGGCCCAACGTTTCTCGCCCTCTAAAAACAGAAATAAATGTTTTGGCCTTTATTCAGAATAGCTCACTTTCATTATTATTATTTTTTCAAACAAATGACCCTCCAAAATATTATTATATATTATCAAGTTGATGGCACAGTCCTATAGCCCGGCACCTAAATAAAGCTGAGTGGACTCGCTCATCCCATGATCAAAATAGGTACCAACATTCTTTCTGATATTTATCTATTAAAGACTGTTTTGGTTATCCTGACCTGGACACCATGTACAGTATTATAATAGCCCATTATGGACTGTTAGCAGGACAATATACCTTTACCAACACCTCTCTGTATTTTGATACTTTGTGGATGGGGCCTCCCGAGTGGCGGCTTTTGGCTTTAATTTAGAATCCTCCAATCCACTATATGTAATTATTGGCGGAGAGTCACGACATATTTTCCAATATAGTGTAGGCCTACCGTAGGCGACATGAGTCTCACTAGTGTTGAGTAATGTGCTGTTAAAAGTGGTGTAGGTCTTGTTAATTTAAAGAGCATATTTAAGTTAGAAGCAATAGGATTTGAAGCAATAGCCTACAACTATTTTAGCACCGTTTTGCACTGCTCTGAGACAAGCATGGGCACTGGTCTTGATAAATCAATGAGAGATTTTTATTTTCACTGAATCTCCATTTGGGTATTGGTTAGACTACAATTAAGGTGTAGAAATGTTATGTTCTTAGTGTAACCTTTATTTAACTAGGCAAGTCAGTTAAGAACAAATTCTTAATTACAAGGACAGCCTACTCCTTCCTCCCAGTTGGGGAATTGAACCCCGGTCTCCCGCACAACACAGAATTCTTTAGCTAAATAGCCCAGTACTGTAGTCTACTCCCTACACTGCAACTTTTAAAGAATGAACCACTTTACATCAGCTACGGAGAGTGTGATCTCACAGTCCTTCTGGACAGCTGGTGCTCTGATGCAAGGTTCAGTGTTGCTTGCCTTGAAGAGAGCATAGAAATTATTAAGCCCGTCTGGTAGGCTCACATCACTGGACAGCTCGCGGCTGGGTTTCCCTTTGTAATCTG
Source organism: Salmo salar (assembly GCF_965601325.2). Taxonomy (NCBI): domain Eukaryota; kingdom Metazoa; phylum Chordata; class Actinopteri; order Salmoniformes; family Salmonidae; genus Salmo; species Salmo salar. Next base: position 24,291,357 of record NC_138297.1, on the reverse strand, counting down.
TAGAAGTTTGCAAGCCCTGCACATACGATGAACGTCTCAGCCAGTGTAGTAGGATTCAATATTAGTGCCGTATTGACGCTTTGCCTGTGATGGTTCGTCTGAAACGTTTAAAAAAATGCTTTGTCATTAATTATCCAGAGCGACTTACAGTAGTGAGTGCATACATTTTTTGTACTTTCACGTATTGGTCCCCCATGGGAATCAAACCCACAACCCTGGTGTTGCAAATGCAATGCTCTACCAACTGAGCCACATGCGAGACATGCATATGTATGCAACAAGGCATTATTGTTATACTGTGAAACACAGCAAAGGCCTAGACTTTTTGTTTGGGGCAAATCCAACATGTCACTGAGTAAATGCCTCCTTATTTTCCAGCACAGTGGTGGCTGCATCATGGTATGGGTATGCCTGACATCGGCAAAGACGGGATAGTTTCTCGTTTCTCAGGAAGAAAACAAGTGGGATGAAGCTAAGAACAGGCAAGATTCTAGAGGAAAACCTGCTTCAGTCTGCTTTACACCAAGAGAGGAATTCACCTTTCAGCAGGACAATAACCTACAAAAAAGCCAAATCTACACTGCAATTGCTTACCAAGACAATGAATGTTCCTGAGTGGTCAAGTTACAGTTTTGACATAAATCAGATTGAAAATCTATTTCAAGACTTGAAAATTGCTGTCTAGCCATGATCCAACAACTTCACAGAGCTTGAAGAATTTCCCCCCAAAATGTAAATGGGCAAATATTGCACAATAAAGCTCAGACTTACCCAAGAAAACTCACATCTAATCACTGACAACTGTGTTAACATGTATTGACTCAGGGGTGAATATTTATCTAATAAAGGTATATTAGTTTTATTTTTCATTAATCCTTTAACACATTTGGAATGTATTCCACTTGACATTATAGAGTATTGTGAAGATCGTTGACAAAATTCAGATGAAATCCATTTCAATCCCACTTTGAAACAATAAAATGTGAATAAATCCAAAGGGTGGGGGGGTGTAGTCTTTCGATAGGCATTGTATGTAAGACTCCTTTAGGGCAGAGGACGAGGTACATGTTATGCTTTTTAACTTATGTGTAGCTAGAATTGGAGTCGGAAGTTTACATTCACTTAGGTTGGAGTCATTAAAACTCTTTTTTCAACCACTCCACAAATTTCTTGTTTACAAACTATTGTTTTGGCAAGTTGGTTAGGACATCTACTTTGTGCATGACACAAGTCATTTTTCCAACAATTGTTTACAGACAGATTATTTCACTTATAATTCACTGCATCACAATTCCAGTGGGTCAGAAGTTTACATACACTCAGTTGACTGTGCTTTTAAACAGATAGGAAAATTCCAGAAAATGTCATGGCTTTAGAAGCTTCTGATAAATGATGTCAATTAGCCTGAGTCAATTGGAGGTGTACCTGTGGATGTATTTCAAGGCCTACCTTCAAACTCAGTGCCTCTGCTTGACATCATGGGAAAATCAAAAGAAATCAGCCAAGACCTCAGATTCTAGACCTCCACAAGTCTAGTTCATCCTTGGGAGCAATTTCCAAATGCCTGAAGGTACCAGGTTCATCTGTACAAACAATAGTACGCAAGTATAAACACCATGGGACCACGCAGCCGTCATACCGCTCAGGAAGGAGACGCGTTCTGTCTCCTAGGGATGAACGTACTTTTGTGCAAATCAATCCCAGAACAGCAAAGGACCTTGTGAAGATGCTGGGGGAAACAGGTACAAAGTATCTATATCCACAGTAAAACAAGTCCTATATCGAGATAACCTGAAAGGCTGCTCGGCAAAGAAGAAGCCACTGCTACAAAACCACCATAAAAAAGCCAGACTACGGTTTGCAACTGCACATGGAGACAAAGATCGTACTTCTTGAAGAAATGTCCTCTGGTCTGATGAAACAACAATAGAACTGTTTGGCCATAATGACCATCGTTATGTTTGGAGGAAAAAGGGGGAGGCTTGCAAGTCAAAGAACACCATCCCAACCGTGAAGCACAGGGGTGGCAGCATCATGTTGTGGGGGTGCTTTGCTGCAGGAGTGACTGGTGCACTTCACAAATAGATGGCATCATTAGGATGGAAAATGATGTGGATATATTGAAGCAACATCTCAAGACATCAGTCAGGAAGTTAAAGCTTGGTCGCAAATGGGTCTTCCAAATGGACAATGACCCCAAGCATACTTCCAAAGTTGTGGCAAAATGGCTTAAGGACAACAAAGTCAAGGTATTGGAGTGGCCATCACAAAGCCATGACCTCAATCCTATAGAAACATTTTGGGCAGAATTGAAAAAGCGTGTGCGAGCAAGGAGGCCTACAAATCTTACTCAGTTACACCAGCTCTGTCAGGAGGAATGGGCCAAAATTCACCCAACTTATTGTGGGAAGCTTGTGGAAGGCTACCCGAAACATTTCACACAAGTTAAACAATTTAAAGGCAATGCTACCAAATACTAATTGAGTGTTTGTAAACTTCTGACCTACTGGGAATGTGATTCTGACATTTCACATTCTTAAAATAAAGTGTTGATCCTAACTGACCTAAAACATGGAATTTTCACTAGGATTAAAAGTCAGGAGTTGTGAAAAACTGAGTTTAAATGTATTTGGCTAAGGTGTATGTAAACTTCCGACTTCAACTGTATGTGGACTGGCAAATATTTATATGATTTGATAATTTATTTATTTTGCAACATACAGGGACCCACCCATACTTATGGGCCCTGCTCAAAAGTAGTACACTACAAAAGGGAATAGGGTGCCATTTGGGATGCACCTTTAGTGTGGGAAAAAGCCATCACTGCAGAGTTTCCACAGCTTTAAGTCATGTGACTTTACCCATGTGCCGCAGTTTGATGTGATTTCCCAGTGGTTTTGTGAAATAAGCCATGTAAGAGCCAAACTCTTAAGTTCTGCAGTGTAGAAGGGGGTGGTCAGTTTAGGCGTTTTAGGGATTGGGCTAAAGTGCAGACAGCAGTTTACTGGAAACTTTTGGTTAGGTGAGGTGGAAGGGTTGGAGGGTGTCACTTCAGAATGCGACAGCTGCCGCCACTGAGCCTTGTGTGAGGTGGCTGATGATGGGTGAGCGGGTGCGTTATTTTTGGAGGCTAGGGTCCAGATATACTGTAATCTACACCCCTACCCCTCGTCCCAACCCTGAGTAGGGGGCTATTTTTAAAAGCACAGGGTAAGGGCAAAATGGAGCCGCCCTCAGCAGCTTTCACATGAGGTAGGTGGAGGAGGGTGGGACAGGTGACCAATCTGGAGTTGATGTGACACCTCCACCTTCTACAGACTGCATCTACTCCCCTCTCCCCAAACAGAAGTGGTGGTGTGTAGAGTACACAGAAGAATACCGACCAGTGTAAGACAACATCTTCCATGAGTGTCCACACAAGAGTAGGTAGACTAGAACTTGCCCCGGATTCAGGGTCAGATATTTTTTCCATTCCCTTTAACGATTAAGATTAGGGGGGGGTTGGGGTAATCTGATCCGAAATCTGTGGGTAATGGGAACTCCTACCATGCGTGTATATTCTGGCCATTGGCCCACAGTATGTATGTATTAAAAATACACAGGCATATAGGGTCAATATATATCTTAACGTGTCGTAACAGAGAGGGGGCCGATGTTAAATTGACATGAGTAGAGGTCAGGCCAGAGAGCGACGGTGATCTCTCCCCTCTGAGTGTGTGCATCTCACCTGTAGGTAGGCCACATGGTACTCCAGTAGGGCCTGGGCGTTGCTAATGTTCTCTTTAGTTCCCACAAAGACGAAGGGGACCATGCCCTGGAGAGAAGGAGAGTGTAAGTGAGTGGACTGGTAGACTGTTACGCTTCATTATACAATTGGAGGTGGGCGAGTCCTGATGTTTAGTCATGGACATTTGTGCATTTCCATTAGGGCCAAAGAACTGGTGTCTTTAAATTGATGTAGAAATACATAGAGGTTTCATTTTTTGAAAATAAAGTGGGGAAAAGCACACTGAACAACAGTGATATACACCAACCGATGGAGCGGGCCCAGGCAACCCCCCCTAGAATGGGTCATGTACGGTACCGACATGCAGTGGAAACTGAAATGGGACAACTGACAGCGGCGACAGACTGAGCCTATGGATTGCAAAATTCTGGTTACTTTCCCAAAATTCCATAAATCCCGGTTTGAAGGATTCCTGGATTTCCTGTTTATTCTTTCCCGGAATCTGTGAATCTTCCTACTTGGATTTCTGGAAAACCTGGGCATTTTAGGAACGTTACCGGTATTGTGCAACCTTACATCAGACAGAGTTGGAAACAGAAGCGGTAGCTAGCACCCTGGTAAGGTTACAGTTGTTTGGTACGGTTGTTTGGGCGGCCGCAGCGCTCCATTCACCTCTTGTTTAGGGGCAGTGTCTTCTCTGCCAGCCCCCTGCCTGCCTACCTCCTCACGGGGAAGCTTTTTGTCATTGTCCCCCTCGATCCGGACCCGCACCACCCCCGACTTGTCCACAATCTCCTGGATGACTTTGCCGTTCTTGCCGATCACTTTTCCTGGGAGAGAAGAGTGAGAGAGGAAGAAGAGGGGGCATTTGGAGACCAAGGATTAGCTGGACAAATCCGTAAACATAGCCACTCTCATAGATATCATCCTGACCAACTTGCCCTCTAGTTTATATCAAATTATAAAAGATGCCACAATTCAGACAATCATTGTTTCTCAGTACATGTATATGCAGGAACTTTCCCGATTGACTAAATCATTGGGGTGGGCGTCAACTCACCTACGAGGTTCCTGGGCACCTGGAAGTAGTCTTCCTTGAACTCCAGGAAAACCCTGGCTAGCTTCACCGCTTCTGGGGTCTGCAACGCAAACACAACATCAATCCAACCTGCCATTAAACACATACAGAGCGAGATAAAGGCTGACAGCCTGCCACACCCGCGCTGACACACACCAAGGCCCCGCTCTCACCCCAACATACCCACCCACCTCTCCGTAGATCCTGAAGGTGCAGCTCTCCTCCTCCAGTTCGATGGCGGTGACACCAGGCACCTTCCTGGCCTGCTGGATGTTGGCACCGTGGGAGCCAATGGCCAGACCCATCAGGTCTTCCCTAACCTTCACCTCCTCCTGGTACGCGGACGCCAGCTGCTTACTCGTCTGGGGAACAAGGACAATAGGGTGTCTGTGTGTGTGTCTACATGTTGATGGCCAGTCTCCAAGTTACATTCTCAAGCGTGTTTGATTCAAAGTGAATGAACATGAGGGGAGAAGTGTGTGTATACCTCAAGGTGTTTAGTGGCTTCTTCGTTGCGGGACATGAGCATGAGCTTGGTACGGATGCTGCGGAAGTGCATGTCGCTCAGGAGAGCAGCACGCTTCACTGTTGTCTCATTTGTTGACTAGAGAAAGCGGAAGTGTTAGTCTGAGAAAGCTGGTTAAAGAAGAAAAAAAAAAGGGGACATTACTAAAAAGGCTAGTCTTGTAGCACAGCTCTCAGAGTCGGAGAGCTGATCTAGGATCAGGTCCCCCCCAGTCCATATAATTTACTAATAACGAACTAAAAAAGGCAAACTGATCCTAGATCACTAAGCTTTTCAGAGTAGGAGTGCTGAATACAGGCCCTGAAAGCAGTAGTGGCTGTGATACTGACCAGCACGATGAGCTCGTGTGAGGCTGCACTGTAGAAGATGCAGTTGGCACCAATAGCTTTCCTGAAGTCTTTATGGATGCTGTCGTTCGCACAGCTGTTGGTTTAAAAAAATAAACATAAATACAAATAAAAATGAACTTGGGTCAAACCACAGTTATTCACAACAACAGCGCACTATGTAGCTACTGTGAGAGGCTGATGGCCTGCCCAAAAGACAGCTCAGACAAAGCTCCGATGACAACATTTCGATGTGTATAACTGTCTAAACAAGAAACCCTTCACAAATAGCACCCTATTCCCTACATAGCGCACCACGTTACGGAAGTAGCCTTTCAATAAATAGGCAGCCATTTCAGGTGCAGCCAATGTACTCCAATGACTAGTGGAGTAACATGCTGCCTCTGGTCGTTCAATCTGAGTACAGTGCTATAGCGCCGCCCCAGTGGTGAGGCTGGTGTAGTGCACTGCCGGGGTCAGAGGTCAAACACTCACATGTTTCGTAGGTCTTCTGGGATGGCGATGGGGACCTTGTGGAAGGAGTTTCGGGAGGAAGGGCTGTTGGGGTTGACGGGCCGGATGCGTTCGTGCGTGACGATCTCGTTGTATGTGGCGTCGCACGCTGCGTACTCGATAACGTAGAACTGTAGGGTTCAAATAGAGAGACAAAGGTTCTCAGAGATGGCGAAATTGCAAGAGA